>NW_027465261.1:25000-33787 GCF_043290135.1 Rhipicephalus microplus | reverse complement strand
GGCGTTTTTTCTTCCTTTCTTTCTTTGTTCTATGTGTTAGCGAATCGGCCTTTAATATCACACGAGGACTCACAACCAACAATTTTCAGTTTGAAGTGTAAAAAATCTGCAGGTGTTGACGTAACTGACTTGCCCCGTACCCTTGAGTACATCCATGAAGTTCTCGTAGTACTACTAAATCGCATTATTCCAAGTGGAGAAATTCCCATAAACTTGCAAACCTCTACACGAAAATCGGTGCGCGTGATAAAGTTGAAAATTATCGTCCGATATCAAATGTGCCTTCTATAACACAAATTCTAGGAAAAAAAAAAAAAAAAAACACTTGTTCGCCGTTTTCTGCGCCGTGACTGGCAGCACTCCGGCGAAGCGAAACGGGGTCGATTCGAGCACGATATCGGCGTCTTTCGACGTGCTCGCCGGCGACCGTCGCACGAGTACGTCGCACGAGCGCGTCTGCCGGGGCGCCGTTTGCGAAGCCGACGCAAAAGTGGGAACCGCCGCTCGGATGATCGCCGCTTTCGGCAGAGTGAGTGTTGGCACTCCGGGGAAGCGAAACAGCGTGAATGCGCCCACGAAATCGGCGTATTTTGAAGTGCCCGCCGGCGACCGTCGCACGAGTACGGTAAACCGCGTCAGCCGGGGCGTAGTTCGGGACGCCGACGAAAAAGTGGGAAGCGCAACTCGGATCTTCGCCGTTTTTGCAGGAGTGAGTGGCGGCCCTCCTGCGAGACCAAGAAGCATCGATTCGTGCACGAATTCGGCGCCTTTCGACGTGATCGCCGGCGACCGTCGCTCGAGTAGGGCAAACCGCGTCTGCCGGGGCGGGCTTCGGGACGCCGATGCGAAAGTGGGAAACGCTGCTCGGATGTTCGCCGTTTTTGGCCGAGTGAGTGCTGGCACTCGGGCGAAGCCAAACGGGGCCGATTACGGCACGATATCGGCGTCTTTCGACGTGCCCGCCGGCGACCGTCGCACGAGTACGGTAAACCGCGTCAGCCCGGGCGGAGTTCGGGACGCCGATGCGAAAGTGGAGAACGCCGCTCGGATCTTCGCCGTTTTTGGAGGAGTGAGTGGCGGCACTCCGGAGAAGCCAAGGAGCGCCAATTAGCGCACGATATCGGCGTCTTTCGACGCGCTCGCCGGCGACCGTCGCACGAGTAGGGCAAACCGCGTCTGCCGGGGCGGGGTTTACGACGCCGACGCAAAAGTGGGAACCGCCGCTCGGATGTTGGCCGTTTTTGGCAGAGTGAGTGCTGGCACTCCGGCGACGCGAAAGAGCGCGAATGCGCCCACGAAAGTGGCGTATTTGGACGTGCGTGACGGCGACCGCTGCAGGAGTACGAAAAACCACGTCAGCCGGGGCGAGCGACACACGGCGGTCTGGGTGCTTATCGCTGCTATTATAGGGGCACCCCGGCAGACGCAGAAAAAAAAAAAAAAAATTTTCGACCTTCTTTTTTGCTGGTCGAGCTCGGGTAACCCAGGTCGCAATGGGAGCCGCGCACGAAAGCGGCGTCGCGAGACGCGTTCGCGGTCGCTAGTCGCACGAGCTCGGCAACCGCGTCAGCCGGCGCGGAGTTCGGGATGCCGACGGCTAAGTGGGTACCGCTGCTCGGATGTTCGCCGTTTTTGGCCGAGTGAGTGCTGGCACTCCGGTGAAGCCAAGGAGCGCCAATTCGTGCACGATATCGGCGTCTTTCGACGTGCCCGCCGGCCACCGCCGCACGAGTACGGCAAACCGCGTCTGCCGGGGCGGGGTTCGCGACGCGTACGCAATAGTGGGAACCGTCGCTCGGATGTTCGTCGTCTTTGGCCGAGCGAGTGCTGGCACTCCGGCGAAGCGAAACGGGGCCGATTCGGGCACGATATCGGCGTATTTCGACGTGCTCGCCGGCGACCGTCGCACGAGTACGGCAAAGCGCGTCTGCCGGGGCGAGGTTTGCGACGCCGACGAAAAAGTGGGAAGCGCCGCTCGGATCTTCGCCGTTTTTGCAGGAGTGAGTGGCGGCCCTCCTGCGAGACCAAGAAGCATCGACTCGCGCACGATATCGGTGTCTTTCGACGTGCCCGCCGGCCACCGCCGCACGAGTACGGCAAACCGCGTATGCCGGGGCGGGGTTGGCGACGCCGACGCAAAAGTGGGAACCGCCACTAGGATGTTCGCCGTTTTTGGCAGAGTGAGTGCTGGCACTCCGGCGAAGCGAAAGAGCGCGAATGCGCCCACGAAAGTGGCGTGTTTGGACGTGCTTGACGACGACCACCGCAGGAAAACGAAAAACCACGTCAGCCGGGGCGAGCGACCCATGGCGGTCTGGGTGCTTATCGCTGCTATTATAGGGGCACCCCGGCAGACGCAAAAAAAAAAAAAAAAAATTTTTTTCGACATTCTTTTTTGCTCGTCGACCTCGGGTGACCCAGGTCGCAGTGGGAGCCGCGCACGAAAGCGGCGTCGCGAGACGGCTTCGCGGTCGCTAGTCGCACGAGCTCGGCAACCGCGTCTGCCGGGGCGGAGTTCGGGACGCCGACGGCTAAGTGGGAACCGCCGCTCGGATGTTCGCCGTTTGTGGCCGAGTGAGTGCTGGCACTCCGGCGAAGCCAAACGGGGCCGATTCCGGCACGATATCGGCGTCTTTCTACGTGCTCGCCGGCGACCGTCGCACGAGTACGGCAAAGTGCGTCTGCCGGGGCGGGGTTTGCGACGCGTACGCAATAGTGAGAACCGTCGCTCGGATGTTCGTCGTCTTTCGCCGAGCCAGTGCTGGCAATCCGGCGAAGCCGAACGGAGCCGATTCGGGCACGATATCGGCGTCTTTCCACGTGCTCGCCGGCGACCGTCGCACGAGTACGGTAAACCGCGTCAGCCGGGGCGGAGTTCGGGACGCCGATGCGAAAGTGGGAAGCGCCGCTCGGATCTTCGCCGTTTTTGGAGGAGTCAGTGGCGGCACTCCGGTGAAGCCAAGGTGCGCCAATTCGCGCACGATATCGGCGTCTTTCGACGTGCCCGCCGGCCACCGTCGCACGAGTACGGCAAACCTCGTCTGCCGGGGCGGGGTTTGCGACGCCGACGCAAAAGTGGGAACCGCCGCTCGGATGTTCGCCGTTTTTGGCAGAGTGAGTGCTGGCACTCCGGCGAAGCGAAAGAGCGCGAATGCGCCCACGAAAGTGGCGTGTTTGGACGTGCTTGACGACGACCACCGCAGGAAAACGAAAAACCACGTCAGCCGGGGCGAGCGACCCATGGCGGTCTGGGTGCTTATCGCTGCTATTATAGGGGCACCCCGGCAGACGCAAAAAAAAAAAAATTTTTTTTCGACATTCTTTTTTGCTCGTCGACCTCGGGTGACCCAGGTCGCAGTGGGAGCCGCGCACGAAAGCGGCGTCGCGAGACGGCTTCGCGGTCGCTAGTCGCACGAGCTCGGCAACCGCGTCTGCCGGGGCGGAGTTCGGGACGCCGACGGCTAAGTGGGAACCGCCGCTCGGATGTTCGCCGTTTGTGGCCGAGTGAGTGCTGGCACTCCGGCGAAGCCAAACGGGGCCGATTCCGGCACGATATCGGCGTCTTTCTACGTGCTCGCCGGCGACCGTCGCACGAGTACGGCAAAGTGCGTCTGCCGGGGCGGGGTTTGCGACGCGTACGCAATAGTGAGAACCGTCGCTCGGATGTTCGTCGTCTTTCGCCGAGCCAGTGCTGGCACTCCGGCGAAGCCGAACGGAGCCGATTCGGGCACGATATCGGCGTCTTTCCACGTGCTCGCCGGCGACCGTCGCACGAGTACGGTAAACCGCGTCAGCCGGGGCGGAGTTCGGGACGCCGATGCGAAAGTGGGAAGCGCCGCTCGGATCTTCGCCGTTTTTGGAGGAGTCAGTGGCGGCACTCCGGTGAAGCCAAGGTGCGCCAATTCGCGCACGATATCGGCGTCTTTCGACGTGCCCGCCGGCCACCGTCGCACGAGTACGGCAAACCTCGTCTGCCGGGGCGGGGTTTGCGACGCCGACGCAAAAGTGGGAACCGCCGCTCGGATGTTCGCCGTTTTTGGCAGAGTGAGTGCTGGCACTCCGGCGAAGCGAAAGAGCGTGAATGCGCCCACGAAAGTAGCGTATTTGGACGTGCTTGACGGCGACCGCCGCAGGAGTACGAAAAACCACGTCAGCCGGGGCGAGCGACCCACGGCGGTCTGGGTGCTTATCGCTGCTATTATAGGGGCACCCCGGCAGACGCAGAAAGAAAAAAAAAAATGGGGACATGGCGTGCGTCACCGTGCGGCTTCGCAGCGTTGCCGAAGTCGCCGAGCCCTTCGACTGAGCCGAACGGCGGACAGGGAACGTTGGTCGGCCGTTCTAACCTGTCGGTGCCACGCCGAGACGTCGTTAAGGAAAACCGCGTCGTGGGCCTCTACGACGCCGTCGAGTCGTTGTACGTTTGGTGTCCAGCGTGTCGGCGGCGAGTAGCGGACACGTCGTTCACGACTTCGGTCTTTCGCAGTCGACGCGAACTTGCGGAGAGTCGTGGTGCCTCACGTTTTCGGCAGAAACCGCGGCGGAATTTTCCCGTGCGTGCGCGCACGACCTCGGTGCTGTGCCGTCAGCGTAGTGTTGCACAAACTCGTGGCCTACCCAAGGTGCGGTACGTTTGCGGCCGTATCCTCGGTGGGAATTTCGTGAGTAGGGTCGCAAATTCTACGACCTCGGCGGGTTTGAGAGCGACGTAGACTTGTGGCACGCTCAACATGCCACACGTTTCGGGGCACACCCGCGGTGAAATTTTCTCGAGTACGCTCGTATTAGGGCCCAAGGAGGTCTGGGTACTTATCGCTGCTATTATGTGGGGGTTCTCGTGAGCGGCGTACGCGAAAGCGACCGGGTGTCTGATATGCGGCGGGCTTCGGCCTCGTCAAGCGTGTCCTCGGGTCTGCTCCAGGGGAATCCACGGCAGTCGTCTGCAGCCTCATCCGCTTGATGCGTTAGGGGCTGGTTGTCGGACGGTGCCGTTTTACCACGATATCGAGGTGTGTTCCGTGTCGTCCTCGGGCGATTCAGATGCGAAAGCGCCGAAGACGCGGGCGTGACCCGTCGTCTGGCGGCTTTGCAGTCTCGGCTCCGTTGCTAGTTCCGGCCGGTCCACCGACAGTGCAGCGGGCTTGGGCAACCCGCACGGCGCGACCGAGTCGATGCAACGAAAAAGAGCGAGCATGAACGTGCTTCTTGCCGCACGGCTCCCACTCGTCTTTCGGGAAGGTTGTGCCGTAGCGAGCTCGAACGCCGTCATCTCGGAGTGCAAAATAAGCGTGTTGGGGCGCCTGAAGGTGGCCTCCGCCGCACACAGACTGCGTCCGGCCCGCCGAGGGCGAGGACGGACGCGCAGTCGAACGATTACCTGGTTGATCCTGCCAGTAATCATATGCTTGTCTCAAAGATTAAGCCATGCATGTCTAAGTACATGCCGAAATAAGGCGAAACCGCGAATGGCTCATTAAATCAGTTATGGTTCCTTAGATCGTTTCTTCCTACTTGGATAACTGTGGCAATTCTAGAGCTAATACATGCAGTGAGCCTGGAGCCCTTTGGGTAACGGGTGCTTTTATTAGACCAAGATCGATCGGGTTTCGGCCCGTATTGTGTGGTGACTCTGGATAACTTTGTGCTGATCGCATGGCCACGAGCCGGCGACGTTTCTTTCAAGTGTCTGCCTTATCAACTTTCGATGGTAGGTTACTTGCTTACCATGGTTGTTACGGGTAACGGAGAATCAGGGTTCGATTCCGGAGAGGGAGCCTGAGAAACGGCTACCACATCCAAGGAAGGCAGCAGGCGCGCAAATTACCCACTCCCGGCACGGGGAGGTAGTGACGAAAAATAACAATACGGGACTCTTTTGAGGCCCCGTAATTGAAATGAGTACACTCTAAATCCTTTAACGAGGATCAATTGGAGGGCAAGTCTGGTGCCAGCAGCCGCGGTAATTCCAGCTCCAATAGCGTATACTAAAGCTGCTGCGGTTAAAAAGCTCGTAGTTGGATCTCAGTTCCAGACGAGTAGTGCATCTACCCGATGCGACGGCTCGGACTGAACATCATGCCGGTTCTTTCTTGGTGCACTTCATTGTGTGCCTCGAGATGGCCGGTGCTTTTACTTTGAAAAAATTAGAGTGCTCAACGCAGGCGAGTCGCCTGAATAAACTTGCATGGAATAATAGAACAAGACCTCGTTTCTGTTCTGTTGGTTTTTGGAATACGAGGTAATGATTAAGAGGGACGGACGGGGGCATTCGTATTGCGGCGCTAGAGGTGAAATTCTTGGACCGTCGCAAGACGAACTACTGCGAAAGCATTTGCCAAGAATGTTTTCATTGATCAAGAACGAAAGTCAGAGGTTCGAAGGCGATCAGATACCGCCCTAGTTCTGACCATAAACGATGCCAACCAGCGATCCGCCTGAGTTACTCAAATGACTCGGCGGGCAGCTTCCGGGAAACCAAAGTATTTGGGTTCCGGGGGAAGTATGGTTGCAAAGCTGAAACTTAAAGGAATTGACGGAAGGGCACCACCAGGAGTGGAGCCTGCGGCTTAATTTGACTCAACACGGGAAAACTTACCCGGCCCGGACACTGGGAGGATTGACAGATTGAGAGCTCTTTCTTGATTCGGTGGATGGTGGTGCATGGCCGTTCTTAGTTGGTGGAGCGATTTGTCTGGTTAATTCCGATAACGAACGAGACTCTAGCCTATTAAATAGGTGCGGGGTTCCCAGCACCTTACAACCTTCTTAGAGGGACAAGCGGCTCCTAGCCGCACGAAACAGAGCAATAACAGGTCTGTGATGCCCTTAGATGTCCGGGGCCGCACGCGCGCTACACTGAAGGAAGCAGCGTGTCTTTATCCCTGTCTGAAAAGACTGGGTAACCCGTGGAACTTCTTTCGTGATTGGGATAGGGGCTTGCAATTGTTCCCCTTGAACGAGGAATTCCCAGTAAGCGCGAGTCATAAGCTCGCGTTGATTACGTCCCTGCCCTTTGTACACACCGCCCGTCGCTACTACCGATTGAATGATTTAGTGAGGTCTTCGGACCGATGTCCGGCGCGGCCTTTCGGTTGCGCCGGTCTGTTGGAAAGATGACCAAACTTGATCATTTAGAGGAAGTAAAAGTCGTAACAAGGTTTCCGTAGGTGAACCTGCGGAAGGATCATTAACGGATTGTGAAGGGTGAGCGCCTCAGCTGCGTCTGCGCCCGACACTTTCTGCCGCTGACCCCGTTTGGACGCGGGGTCGGCTTTTCCCCACGGGGCTGCCTGAATGTGGAGCGGCACCCCGTGACAAATTGTTGCGCCCAGCGGACGCCAACACCGCGACCTTGGACGGTCGGCCAGGTGGCGGACGCGGGTACAAACGGCGCAACGCACTCATAGGTCGGCTTTCGACCCGCCACTGCACCGTGGCTCGAAGCGCTCGAAATGCGCGACCCGACCGCTGCGGGACCGCCTAGTACTGTAAACAGGAGCGGCGGAGCGCGAACGGCGAGTCGTGGTTACGTCGGTAGAAGGCGAGGCTGCGCGTTCCCGAAACGCCAGCCGAGTGCCCTCCCGACCGTTCGAGCGTGCAAGAACGAGACCCGACAATCGCGCGGCGACTGCCAAGTACGAGAGGAACGGCACAAGCGTCGGCGGTCGGTCAAGGAACTGGCGATGTGACGGGTCCGCTGTGCACCAGTGCATACCGTCCCGCCGTCCGCGGCAAGCGCCTCCGCGTCCTCGGGTGACGGAGGCTGCCGGTCGGTTCTTGCAGGCGAGGGATCTCGCTGGCACCGGTTCGCGTTGACGCGCGGCCGGTCATGGCACGGCGATGCGACGGCCGAGGTGCGCAGTACTCGATGGAGGAACCGCACGCTCCGATGACCGTCCCGCCCTCCGCGGCGTATGCGTACCGACCGTAATGGTTGCAGCAGCGCCGGCCGGCTTTTGAATTCGCCACACGAAACACGGTGCGAGATCGCGGTTAGGGGAGCGTCGACGTTGCCAGGCGTTTTGCTTGCTGCCGAGGGAAAGGCGGCACGGCCACGTCGCGCTCGTCGCGATTAGCGGGTCTGCGCGCTTTGGGAAGGTGCCGCAACGACTTGCCGAAAGAGGAAGCACGGAAGAACGAGGGACTTGGACGTCCCGACAATTGAACGCACTTGCGGCCAGGCCCTTGCTGGCTTCGTTCTTCCGCCTCGAGTAGGCTCGTACGCGGCTCCGGCGCCGAAAGTGGTCCTTGGCACCGACTTCGGTGGACGTGGGAAGTGCCGCGCAAGTACGGCGCGCCTGGCTCCACCTGTTGGCTAAAGTAGGCAGCCGGATCGGCATTTTGGTGTGCGGTGGCAAACCGTGGATGCGAAAAAAGCTTGTGCGATTTCGTGGAACAAAAAGCGGGGGTCCCCCTTTTTATGCGGAGGAGACCGACCCGCCCGCCGTGGTGAACCGCGACGCCACGGTAAAAACGGGAGAGGCTTGTCGATGGGACCGTGCATCCCGCGCTCCACGGAGGCCGGGAGGCGGCCGCCCGAGGAAATGTGTAGCCGTCGAGGCCCGCATCTGCGTGCACTCTTATCCAAATGGGTGTACCGCAGGCATTTTCTGGTTAGGCGGGCCAATGAGAGCGAGCACACAACGATACCTACGGGTCCGGCTTGGAGAACCGGCTTCGACGCCTCCCGAGTATTTATAGAGGGGTGGACCACGAAAGCACTCGCAAGTAGCGGAAGCGAAACGCCGTCCGAAACACACCGTTTGCTCGATTTGCGGCAGCCGAAAA
>NW_027465261.1:5000-17500 GCF_043290135.1 Rhipicephalus microplus | reverse complement strand
GGTGGTGCCGCACCCGGGCTCGCCCCGGCTGACGCGGTTTCGTGCCGCCCCGGCAGACGCGGTTTTCGCGCCGCCCCGGCTGACGCGGTTTCGTGCCGCCCCGGCAGACGCGGTTTTTTGCCGCCCCGGCTGACGCAGTTCGGACTTGGCACTTTTTGGCTGAGCCTTGCTGGCGGCCCACTCACTCGATCGCCATGTCTGTTTGCCACAGTTTTCCCGGTGGTGCCGCACCCGGGCTCGCCCCGGCAGACGCGTTTTTTTTTCTTTCGCCCCGGCTGACGCAGTTTTCGCGCCGCCCCGGCAGACGCGGTTTTCGCGCCGCCCCGGCAGACGCGGTTTTTTGCGCCGCCCCGGCTGACGCAGTTCGGACTTGGCACTTTTTGGCTGAGCCTGGCTGGCGGCCCACTCACTCGATCGCCATGTCTGTTTGCCACAGTTTTCCCGGTGGTGCCGCACCCGGGCTCGCCCCGGCTGACGCAGTTTTCGCGCCGCCCCGGCTGACGCGGTTTCGTGCCGCCCCGGCAGACGCGGTTTTTTGCGCCGCCCCGGCTGACGCGGTTTTTTGCCGCCCCGGCTGACGCAGTTCGGACTTGGCACTTTTCGGCTGTGCCTGGCTGGCGGCCCACTCACTCGATCGCCATGTCTGTTTGCCACAGTTTTCCCGGTGGTGCCGCACCCGGGCTCGCCCCGGCAGACGCGTTTTTTTTTTTTTCTTTCGCCCCGGCTGACGCAGTTTTCGCGCCGCCCCGGCTGACGCGGTTTCGTGCCGCCCCGGCAGACGCGGTTTTTTGCGCCGCCCCGGCTGACGCGGTTTTTGCCGCCCCGGCTGACGCAGTTCGGACTTAGCACTTTTTGGCTGAGCCTGGCTGGTGGCCCACTCACTCGATCGCCATGTCTGTTAGCCACAGTTTTCCCGGTGGTGCCGCACCCGGGCTCGCCCCGGCTGACGCAGTTTTCGCGCCGCCCCGGCTGACGCGGTTTCGTGCCGCCCCGGCAGACGCGGTTTTCGCGCCGCCCCGGCTGACGCGGTTTTTGCCGCCCCGGCTGACGCAGTTCGGACTTAGCACTTTTCGGCTGTGCCTGGCTGGCGGCCCACTCACTCGATCGCCATGTCTGTTTGCCACAGTTTTCCCGGTGGTGCCGCACCCGGGCTCGCCCCGGCTGACGCAGTTTTCGCGCCGCCCCGGCTGACGCGGTTTCGTGCCGCCCCGGCAGACGCGGTTTTCGCGCCGCCCCGGCTGACGCGGTTTCGTGCCGCCCCGGCAGACGCGGTTTTTTGCCGCCCCAGCTGACGCAGTTCGGACTTAGCACTTTTTGGCTGAGCCTTGCTGGCGGCCCACTCACTCGATCGCCATGTCTGTTTGCCACAGTTTTCCCGGTGGTGCCGCACCCGGGCTCGCCCCGGCAGACGCGTTTTTTTTTTTCTTTCGCCCCGGCTGACGCAGTTTTCGCGCCGCCCCGGCAGACGCGGTTTTCGCGCCGCCCCGGCAGACGCGGTTTTTTGCGCCGCCCCGGCTGACGCGGTTTTTTGCCGCCCCGGCTGACGCAGTTCGGACTTGGCACTTTTTGGCTGAGCCTGGCTGGCGGCCCACTCACTCGATCGCCATGTCTGTTTGCCACAGTTTTCCCGGTGGTGCCGCACCCGGGCTCGCCCCGACTGACGCAGTTTTCGCGCCGCCCCGGCTGACGCGGTTTCGTGCCGCCCCGGCAGACGCGGTTTTTTGCGCCGCCCCGGCTGACGCGGTTTTTTGCCGCCCCGGCTGACACGGTTCGGACTTTGCACTTTTCGGCTGTGCCTGGCTGGCGGCCCACTCACTCGATCGCCATGTCTGTTTGCCACAGTTTTCCCGGTGGTGCCGCACCCGGGCTCGCCCCGGCAGACGCGTTTTTTTTTTTTTTTTCTTTCGCCCCGGCTGACGCAGTTTTCGCGCCGCCCCGGCTGACGCGGTTTCGTGCCGCCCCGGCAGACGCGGTTTTTTGCGCCGCCCCGGCTGACGTGGTTTTTGCCGCCCCGGCTGACGCAGTTCGGACTTTGCACTTTTTGGCTGAGCCTGGCTGGCGGCCCACTCACTCGATCGCCATGTCTGTTTGCCACAGTTTTCCCGGTGGTGCCGCACCCGGGCTCGCCCCGGCAGACGCGTTTTTTTTTTTTCCTTCGCCCCGGCAGACGTGGTTCCCCCCCCCCCTCCGTCTTTCTTTTTGTTTTTTTTTTTCGCCGCGGCTGAAGTGGATTTTTCGGTGCCTCGACGCCCCGGTAGTCGCGGTTTTTCCGTTTCCGCACGGCCCCGGCTGACGCTGCTCGGTCACAGTCGCCTTTTGTGGTGATTGCAGACTTCTTGAGCGCGGGTGTTTTTTTTTTTTGTTGTTGTTGTTGTTTTATTACGCATTCGCTCCAGCAGACGCTGTTTAGACTTTTTGTTTCCTCTTTTATCCTGCGACGAGGTGACGAGGTTTATTCGGTGCCCCGCCGCCCCGGCTGAAGTGATTTTTCCTGTCCCGTGCCGCCCCGGCTGACGCGGTTGGGACTTCGCGTTTGTTCGGCCGCCACGGGTTTTGGCGCACTCGCTCGGTTGCTTGTTGTTGCCACTTGTTGCGAACCCAGGTTTCTTGAGCGAGCGCGGGCGTTTTTTCTTCCTTTCTTTCTTTGTTCTATGTGTTAGCGAATCGGCCTTTAATATCACACGAGGACTCACAACCAACAATTTTCAGTTTGAAGTGTAAAAAATCTGCAGGTGTTGACGTAACTGACTTGCCCCGTACCCTTGAGTACATCCATGAAGTTCTCGTAGTACTACTAAATCGCATTATTCCAAGTGGAGAAATTCCCATAAACTTGCAAACCTCTACACGAAAATCGGTGCGCGTGATAAAGTTGAAAATTATCGTCCGATATCAAATGTGCCTTCTATAACACAAATTCTAGGAAAAAAAAAAAAAAAAACACTTGTTCGCCGTTTTCTGCGCCGTGACTGGCAGCACTCCGGCGAAGCGAAACGGGGTCGATTCGAGCACGATATCGGCGTCTTTCGACGTGCTCGCCGGCGACCGTCGCACGAGTACGTCGCACGAGCGCGTCTGCCGGGGCGCCGTTTGCGAAGCCGACGCAAAAGTGGGAACCGCCGCTCGGATGATCGCCGCTTTCGGCAGAGTGAGTGTTGGCACTCCGGGGAAGCGAAACAGCGTGAATGCGCCCACGAAATCGGCGTATTTTGAAGTGCCCGCCGGCGACCGTCGCACGAGTACGGTAAACCGCGTCAGCCGGGGCGTAGTTCGGGACGCCGACGAAAAAGTGGGAAGCGCAACTCGGATCTTCGCCGTTTTTGCAGGAGTGAGTGGCGGCCCTCCTGCGAGACCAAGAAGCATCGATTCGTGCACGAATTCGGCGCCTTTCGACGTGATCGCCGGCGACCGTCGCTCGAGTAGGGCAAACCGCGTCTGCCGGGGCGGGCTTCGGGACGCCGATGCGAAAGTGGGAAACGCTGCTCGGATGTTCGCCGTTTTTGGCCGAGTGAGTGCTGGCACTCGGGCGAAGCCAAACGGGGCCGATTACGGCACGATATCGGCGTCTTTCGACGTGCCCGCCGGCGACCGTCGCACGAGTACGGTAAACCGCGTCAGCCCGGGCGGAGTTCGGGACGCCGATGCGAAAGTGGAGAACGCCGCTCGGATCTTCGCCGTTTTTGGAGGAGTGAGTGGCGGCACTCCGGAGAAGCCAAGGAGCGCCAATTAGCGCACGATATCGGCGTCTTTCGACGCGCTCGCCGGCGACCGTCGCACGAGTAGGGCAAACCGCGTCTGCCGGGGCGGGGTTTACGACGCCGACGCAAAAGTGGGAACCGCCGCTCGGATGTTGGCCGTTTTTGGCAGAGTGAGTGCTGGCACTCCGGCGACGCGAAAGAGCGCGAATGCGCCCACGAAAGTGGCGTATTTGGACGTGCGTGACGGCGACCGCTGCAGGAGTACGAAAAACCACGTCAGCCGGGGCGAGCGACACACGGCGGTCTGGGTGCTTATCGCTGCTATTATAGGGGCACCCCGGCAGACGCAGAAAAAAAAAAAAAAAAATTTTCGACCTTCTTTTTTGCTGGTCGAGCTCGGGTAACCCAGGTCGCAATGGGAGCCGCGCACGAAAGCGGCGTCGCGAGACGCGTTCGCGGTCGCTAGTCGCACGAGCTCGGCAACCGCGTCAGCCGGCGCGGAGTTCGGGATGCCGACGGCTAAGTGGGTACCGCTGCTCGGATGTTCGCCGTTTTTGGCCGAGTGAGTGCTGGCACTCCGGTGAAGCCAAGGAGCGCCAATTCGTGCACGATATCGGCGTCTTTCGACGTGCCCGCCGGCCACCGCCGCACGAGTACGGCAAACCGCGTCTGCCGGGGCGGGGTTCGCGACGCGTACGCAATAGTGGGAACCGTCGCTCGGATGTTCGTCGTCTTTGGCCGAGCGAGTGCTGGCACTCCGGCGAAGCGAAACGGGGCCGATTCGGGCACGATATCGGCGTATTTCGACGTGCTCGCCGGCGACCGTCGCACGAGTACGGCAAAGCGCGTCTGCCGGGGCGAGGTTTGCGACGCCGACGAAAAAGTGGGAAGCGCCGCTCGGATCTTCGCCGTTTTTGCAGGAGTGAGTGGCGGCCCTCCTGCGAGACCAAGAAGCATCGACTCGCGCACGATATCGGTGTCTTTCGACGTGCCCGCCGGCCACCGCCGCACGAGTACGGCAAACCGCGTATGCCGGGGCGGGGTTGGCGACGCCGACGCAAAAGTGGGAACCGCCACTAGGATGTTCGCCGTTTTTGGCAGAGTGAGTGCTGGCACTCCGGCGAAGCGAAAGAGCGCGAATGCGCCCACGAAAGTGGCGTGTTTGGACGTGCTTGACGACGACCACCGCAGGAAAACGAAAAACCACGTCAGCCGGGGCGAGCGACCCATGGCGGTCTGGGTGCTTATCGCTGCTATTATAGGGGCACCCCGGCAGACGCAAAAAAAAAAAAAAATTTTTTTCGACATTCTTTTTTGCTCGTCGACCTCGGGTGACCCAGGTCGCAGTGGGAGCCGCGCACGAAAGCGGCGTCGCGAGACGGCTTCGCGGTCGCTAGTCGCACGAGCTCGGCAACCGCGTCTGCCGGGGCGGAGTTCGGGACGCCGACGGCTAAGTGGGAACCGCCGCTCGGATGTTCGCCGTTTGTGGCCGAGTGAGTGCTGGCACTCCGGCGAAGCCAAACGGGGCCGATTCCGGCACGATATCGGCGTCTTTCTACGTGCTCGCCGGCGACCGTCGCACGAGTACGGCAAAGTGCGTCTGCCGGGGCGGGGTTTGCGACGCGTACGCAATAGTGAGAACCGTCGCTCGGATGTTCGTCGTCTTTCGCCGAGCCAGTGCTGGCAATCCGGCGAAGCCGAACGGAGCCGATTCGGGCACGATATCGGCGTCTTTCCACGTGCTCGCCGGCGACCGTCGCACGAGTACGGTAAACCGCGTCAGCCGGGGCGGAGTTCGGGACGCCGATGCGAAAGTGGGAAGCGCCGCTCGGATCTTCGCCGTTTTTGGAGGAGTCAGTGGCGGCACTCCGGTGAAGCCAAGGTGCGCCAATTCGCGCACGATATCGGCGTCTTTCGACGTGCCCGCCGGCCACCGTCGCACGAGTACGGCAAACCTCGTCTGCCGGGGCGGGGTTTGCGACGCCGACGCAAAAGTGGGAACCGCCGCTCGGATGTTCGCCGTTTTTGGCAGAGTGAGTGCTGGCACTCCGGCGAAGCGAAAGAGCGCGAATGCGCCCACGAAAGTGGCGTGTTTGGACGTGCTTGACGACGACCACCGCAGGAAAACGAAAAACCACGTCAGCCGGGGCGAGCGACCCATGGCGGTCTGGGTGCTTATCGCTGCTATTATAGGGGCACCCCGGCAGACGCAAAAAAAAAAAAAAATTTTTTTCGACATTCTTTTTTGCTCGTCGACCTCGGGTGACCCAGGTCGCAGTGGGAGCCGCGCACGAAAGCGGCGTCGCGAGACGGCTTCGCGGTCGCTAGTCGCACGAGCTCGGCAACCGCGTCTGCCGGGGCGGAGTTCGGGACGCCGACGGCTAAGTGGGAACCGCCGCTCGGATGTTCGCCGTTTGTGGCCGAGTGAGTGCTGGCACTCCGGCGAAGCCAAACGGGGCCGATTCCGGCACGATATCGGCGTCTTTCTACGTGCTCGCCGGCGACCGTCGCACGAGTACGGCAAAGTGCGTCTGCCGGGGCGGGGTTTGCGACGCGTACGCAATAGTGAGAACCGTCGCTCGGATGTTCGTCGTCTTTCGCCGAGCCAGTGCTGGCACTCCGGCGAAGCCGAACGGAGCCGATTCGGGCACGATATCGGCGTCTTTCCACGTGCTCGCCGGCGACCGTCGCACGAGTACGGTAAACCGCGTTAGCCGGGGCGGAGTTCGGGACGCCGATGCGAAAGTGGGAAGCGCCGCTCGGATCTTCGCCGTTTTTGGAGGAGTCAGTGGCGGCACTCCGGTGAAGCCAAGGTGCGCCAATTCGCGCACGATATCGGCGTCTTTCGACGTGCCCGCCGGCCACCGTCGCACGAGTACGGCAAACCTCGTCTGCCGGGGCGGGGTTTGCGACGCCGACGCAAAAGTGGGAACCGCCGCTCGGATGTTCGCCGTTTTTGGCAGAGTGAGTGCTGGCACTCCGGCGAAGCGAAAGAGCGTGAATGCGCCCACGAAAGTAGCGTATTTGGACGTGCTTGACGGCGACCGCCGCAGGAGTACGAAAAACCACGTCAGCCGGGGCGAGCGACCCACGGCGGTCTGGGTGCTTATCGCTGCTATTATAGGGGCACCCCGGCAGACGCAGAAAGAAAAAAAAAAATGGGGACATGGCGTGCGTCACCGTGCGGCTTCGCAGCGTTGCCGAAGTCGCCGAGCCCTTCGACTGAGCCGAACGGCGGACAGGGAACGTTGGTCGGCCGTTCTAACCTGTCGGTGCCACGCCGAGACGTCGTTAAGGAAAACCGCGTCGTGGGCCTCTACGACGCCGTCGAGTCGTTGTACGTTTGGTGTCCAGCGTGTCGGCGGCGAGTAGCGGACACGTCGTTCACGACTTCGGTCTTTCGCAGTCGACGCGAACTTGCGGAGAGTCGTGGTGCCTCACGTTTTCGGCAGAAACCGCGGCGGAATTTTCCCGTGCGTGCGCGCACGACCTCGGTGCTGTGCCGTCAGCGTAGTGTTGCACAAACTCGTGGCCTACCCAAGGTGCGGTACGTTTGCGGCCGTATCCTCGGTGGGAATTTCGTGAGTAGGGTCGCAAATTCTACGACCTCGGCGGGTTTGAGAGCGACGTAGACTTGTGGCACGCTCAACATGCCACACGTTTCGGGGCACACCCGCGGTGAAATTTTCTCGAGTACGCTCGTATTAGGGCCCAAGGAGGTCTGGGTACTTATCGCTGCTATTATGTGGGGGTTCTCGTGAGCGGCGTACGCGAAAGCGACCGGGTGTCTGATATGCGGCGGGCTTCGGCCTCGTCAAGCGTGTCCTCGGGTCTGCTCCAGGGGAATCCACGGCAGTCGTCTGCAGCCTCATCCGCTTGATGCGTTAGGGGCTGGTTGTCGGACGGTGCCGTTTTACCACGATATCGAGGTGTGTTCCGTGTCGTCCTCGGGCGATTCAGATGCGAAAGCGCCGAAGACGCGGGCGTGACCCGTCGTCTGGCGGCTTTGCAGTCTCGGCTCCGTTGCTAGTTCCGGCCGGTCCACCGACAGTGCAGCGGGCTTGGGCAACCCGCACGGCGCGACCGAGTCGATGCAACGAAAAAGAGCGAGCATGAACGTGCTTCTTGCCGCACGGCTCCCACTCGTCTTTCGGGAAGGTTGTGCCGTAGCGAGCTCGAACGCCGTCATCTCGGAGTGCAAAATAAGCGTGTTGGGGCGCCTGAAGGTGGCCTCCGCCGCACACAGACTGCGTCCGGCCCGCCGAGGGCGAGGACGGACGCGCAGTCGAACGATTACCTGGTTGATCCTGCCAGTAATCATATGCTTGTCTCAAAGATTAAGCCATGCATGTCTAAGTACATGCCGAAATAAGGCGAAACCGCGAATGGCTCATTAAATCAGTTATGGTTCCTTAGATCGTTTCTTCCTACTTGGATAACTGTGGCAATTCTAGAGCTAATACATGCAGTGAGCCTGGAGCCCTTTGGGTAACGGGTGCTTTTATTAGACCAAGATCGATCGGGTTTCGGCCCGTATTGTGTGGTGACTCTGGATAACTTTGTGCTGATCGCATGGCCACGAGCCGGCGACGTTTCTTTCAAGTGTCTGCCTTATCAACTTTCGATGGTAGGTTACTTGCTTACCATGGTTGTTACGGGTAACGGAGAATCAGGGTTCGATTCCGGAGAGGGAGCCTGAGAAACGGCTACCACATCCAAGGAAGGCAGCAGGCGCGCAAATTACCCACTCCCGGCACGGGGAGGTAGTGACGAAAAATAACAATACGGGACTCTTTTGAGGCCCCGTAATTGAAATGAGTACACTCTAAATCCTTTAACGAGGATCAATTGGAGGGCAAGTCTGGTGCCAGCAGCCGCGGTAATTCCAGCTCCAATAGCGTATACTAAAGCTGCTGCGGTTAAAAAGCTCGTAGTTGGATCTCAGTTCCAGACGAGTAGTGCATCTACCCGATGCGACGGCTCGGACTGAACATCATGCCGGTTCTTTCTTGGTGCACTTCATTGTGTGCCTCGAGATGGCCGGTGCTTTTACTTTGAAAAAATTAGAGTGCTCAACGCAGGCGAGTCGCCTGAATAAACTTGCATGGAATAATAGAACAAGACCTCGTTTCTGTTCTGTTGGTTTTTGGAATACGAGGTAATGATTAAGAGGGACGGACGGGGGCATTCGTATTGCGGCGCTAGAGGTGAAATTCTTGGACCGTCGCAAGACGAACTACTGCGAAAGCATTTGCCAAGAATGTTTTCATTGATCAAGAACGAAAGTCAGAGGTTCGAAGGCGATCAGATACCGCCCTAGTTCTGACCATAAACGATGCCAACCAGCGATCCGCCTGAGTTACTCAAATGACTCGGCGGGCAGCTTCCGGGAAACCAAAGTATTTGGGTTCCGGGGGAAGTATGGTTGCAAAGCTGAAACTTAAAGGAATTGACGGAAGGGCACCACCAGGAGTGGAGCCTGCGGCTTAATTTGACTCAACACGGGAAAACTTACCCGGCCCGGACACTGGGAGGATTGACAGATTGAGAGCTCTTTCTTGATTCGGTGGATGGTGGTGCATGGCCGTTCTTAGTTGGTGGAGCGATTTGTCTGGTTAATTCCGATAACGAACGAGACTCTAGCCTATTAAATAGGTGCGGGGTTCCCAGCACCTTACAACCTTCTTAGAGGGACAAGCGGCTCCTAGCCGCACGAAACAGAGCAATAACAGGTCTGTGATGCCCTTAGATGTCCGGGGCCGCACGCGCGCTACACTGAAGGAAGCAGCGTGTCTTTATCCCTGTCTGAAAAGACTGGGTAACCCGTGGAACTTCTTTCGTGATTGGGATAGGGGCTTGCAATTGTTCCCCTTGAACGAGGAATTCCCAGTAAGCGCGAGTCATAAGCTCGCGTTGATTACGTCCCTGCCCTTTGTACACACCGCCCGTCGCTACTACCGATTGAATGATTTAGTGAGGTCTTCGGACCGATGTCCGGCGCGGCCTTTCGGTTGCGCCGGTCTGTTGGAAAGATGACCAAACTTGATCATTTAGAGGAAGTAAAAGTCGTAACAAGGTTTCCGTAGGTGAACCTGCGGAAGGATCATTAACGGATTGTGAAGGGTGAGCGCCTCAGCTGCGTCTGCGCCCGACACTTTCTGCCGCTGACCCCGTTTGGACGCGGGGTCGGCTTTTCCCCACGGGGCTGCCTGAATGTGGAGCGGCACCCCGTGACAAATTGTTGCGCCCAGCGGACGCCAACACCGCGACCTTGGACGGTCGGCCAGGTGGCGGACGCGGGTACAAACGGCGCAACGCACTCATAGGTCGGCTTTCGACCCGCCACTGCACCGTGGCTCGAAGCGCTCGAAATGCGCGACCCGACCGCTGCGGGACCGCCTAGTACTGTAAACAGGAGCGGCGGAGCGCGAACGGCGAGTCGTGGTTACGTCGGTAGAAGGCGAGGCTGCGCGTTCCCGAAACGCCAGCCGAGTGCCCTCCCGACCGTTCGAGCGTGCAAGAACGAGACCCGACAATCGCGCGGCGACTGCCAAGTACGAGAGGAACGGCACAAGCGTCGGCGGTCGGTCAAGGAACTGGCGATGTGACGGGTCCGCTGTGCACCAGTGCATACCGTCCCGCCGTCCGCGGCAAGCGCCTCCGCGTCCTCGGGTGACGGAGGCTGCCGGTCGGTTCTTGCAGGCGAGGGATCTCGCTGGCACCGGTTCGCGTTGACGCGCGGCCGGTCATGGCACGGCGATGCGACGGCCGAGGTGCGCAGTACTCGATGGAGGAACCGCACGCTCCGATGACCGTCCCGCCCTCCGCGGCGTATGCGTACCGACCGTAATGGTTGCAGCAGCGCCGGCCGGCTTTTGAATTCGCCACACGAAACACGGTGCGAGATCGCGGTTAGGGGAGCGTCGACGTTGCCAGGCGTTTTGCTTGCTGCCGAGGGAAAGGCGGCACGGCCACGTCGCGCTCGTCGCGATTAGCGGGTCTGCGCGCTTTGGGAAGGTGCCGCAACGACTTGCCGAAAGAGGAAGCACGGAAGAACGAGGGACTTGGACGTCCCGACAATTGAACGCACTTGCGGCCAGGCCCTTGCTGGCTTCGTTCTTCCGCCTCGAGTAGGCTCGTACGCGGCTCCGGCGCCGAAAGTGGTCCTTGGCACCGACTTCGGTGGACGTGGGAAGTGCCGCGCAAGTACGGCGCGCCTGGCTCCACCTGTTGGCTAAAGTAGGCAGCCGGATCGGCATTTTGGTGTGCGGTGGCAAACCGTGGATGCGAAAAAAGCTTGTGCGATTTCGTGGAACAAAAAGCGGGGGTCCCCCTTTTTATGCGGAGGAGACCGACCCGCCCGCCGTGGTGAACCGCGACGCCACGGTAAAAACGGGAGAGGCTTGTCGATGGGACCGTGCATCCCGCGCTCCACGGAGGCCGGGAGGCGGCCGCCCGAGGAAATGTGTAGCCGTCGAGGCCCGCATCTGCGTGCACTCTTATCCAAATGGGTGTACCGCAGGCATTTTCTGGTTAGGCGGGCCAATGAGAGCGAGCACACAACGATACCTACGGGTCCGGCTTGGAGAACCGGCTTCGACGCCTCCCGAGTATTTATAGAGGGGTGGACCACGAAAGCACTCGCAAGTAGCGGAAGCGAAACGCCGTCCGAAACACACCGTTTGCTCGATTTGCGGCAGCCGAAAAAGGCGCGGCAGAGTTTTGGAGTCCAAGCGTGCGCTGAAAAGCGCCCTTCTTGGCCACTGTTTGGCCGAGTGCCAGAAACGTTTGGTTTTGACTGTACGGAATTGAACAAACACTTTTTCACGACTCTAAGCGGTGGATCACTCGGTTCTCGGGTCGATGAAGAACGCAGCCAGCTGCGAGACTTGGTGTGAATTGCAGGACACACTGAGCACTGATTCTTTGAACGCACATTGCGGCCTTGGGTCTTCCCTTGGCTTCGTCTGTCTGAGGGTCGGATCACATATCAAGAGAGCCTTCGGCGCACAAGGGAACGTGAGCCGTCGACTCGTTTTGACCGCGTCGGCAACACGGACAGCACGCTGAACACCTCACAGCGAGCGCCAACAGCGGCCACTCAAGGGCGAGACGGTGGCGACCGTCGTGCCAGAGCCCAACCGAAACGGGGGCGACCGACTGCATTGAGGATGTGGCACCTCGTTGAGACCGCCGCAGGACTTCGAGTCGGAAGGAAGCCTGCAGGGAAAGTGCGGTCGAGGTTGCGTACTCCTCTCTGCGACCGGGCGCGCAAGAGCTGCGAGAGCCACGGACGCGCAACTTTAACGCACGGTAAACACGAGGAGCGAAAGCCGGCCAGCAAAGCTTCTCCAGCCGTGCGCAAAGTGCGCGAGATCGCAGCCTTGCGTTGCGCTTGTTGCCCTCGAAGTAAGCAGGGTGTCCCGTAGACCGGGCGCTCGAACACGCTGCGGGGCCGTGCCTCCTCCAGGCTTTGCCGCGCGAACAGGGAACGTTCGCGCGCAAAGCGCAGGGAGGTGAGGAGGCTGCGCCCGACGTTTGCGGTTCGCTGCGTACGCGGTTGATGCGGAGAGCACGGCGCGACGACTTGCCGCGAAGCGGAAAAAGTCTCCCGCACGAGTTGGCGAAACGTTGGCGAAGCTTAAGGCGTTCTCGTCGTAGTCCGCCGTCGGTCTAAGTGCTTCGCAGTTCCCGTCCCGTTCAAAAAACTGGGCCACTCCAGTTGGGGCGGGGGCGACGCTACACGAGACGATGCCTCTCGCCAGGCTGCGTGGCTGCCCTTGCGGCGGCGGCGACTGGCCT
>NW_027465260.1:0-33842 GCF_043290135.1 Rhipicephalus microplus | reverse complement strand
ACTGTAGTTGATTAGAACTTATAATTTGGCAAATATCATCATCAGACGTGGTATGGTTGTCGTACTGACGAAGTCCTAGCGAACTCATGTCATCTTGTCAAATTGATGACTAAATTGACATTCTTTAATAAATGTCTGTAATCACTAAAGAAGCGTGCCTACTTGTGAGCTAGTTGCACAGTGGAGGTGTCGCTACTTGTGTTCAATGGATTGACAACCAGTCTACCATTGTCTTTCATGACAATTTAAATAAGCTCATCGGGCTGCCCTGATTTAAGATGTCTTTTCTTTGATTCGATAGACTTGTCTTCATACTGCTTGATTAACATAAATTTGGTGACCACCACTGTAACATAGTGGTTATGCCATTCCGACACTGAGTTAATGGTCACAGGTTCCTTTCATGTTGCAGTTTATGCCTTTCAGCAGGAAAAGATGCAGAAGGGATTCAGGCCTGTATTCACAAGCGAACCTTATCCTTATGCGTATGTTTTCTTTAAGTTTCTGTGCACTTTATGTTTGCTATAAGGGCATAAAAATGAAAACAGGATGATAGATAACAACAATATCGATCAATAAATAATGACACACTTGGTTTCTCAAGTGAACTAAAGGCACCAATTAGGAAACACAACGTAGGAATAAGATTTGTTCATGAATACAGGCCTTAGAGTTATGTGCACATAAAAAGTTCACGTGGCGAAAATTGATCCCCTGACATCTTGTCTCTTGATTGCACTGTACTCAGCTTGGTAAAGCACGCTACCTTGCTTATCTGTCCTTATTTCTCAACAGTGTTTGTATACCTGTCAGATGCTTGTTGCTCATGCAGTAAGAGAAATGGATGAGCTGCAGTCCGTGCAGGTAAAATGATTGACGGGCTGTGCCGAGGGGTGCACTTTAACGAGGACAACTTGCATCTGTGATAGCCAGCCTACATGCCTGTAAAATTCTCACAGATTGAAACATGGTACCAATACTATTAGCATATTGTCAGGTGTGTGCTATTATCTCAGATGGCAAAGCCATGTCGATGTGAATCTGGCTGATAAATGTTATGTTGGCTTTTATGCAAGCATTTGAGTCGAAATTACACCAGTATGATACCAGTGATGAGAGAGGAAATGAAAATGTGTGGTGTGTGCATTGATTAGCCATAAATTGTCACATTTAATTATGTGAGAACTGTACATTCATGTTTATTTTTTTATACATTTATGTTCAGCCAGACAAATGTTGCTCGAATAGGGAGTATACGAATTTGTGTTTTACGAATTTGTGTTGAGGTTCACATACTCTTTTTCTGTATCTGAATATGGGAAAGAGGTGGCTAAAGTGATGAAAGAAGGATTACACTAATTGCATGCTAGCTCATGTGTACCAGTTTGTTGATTATTTCTTGATGTTCTTTAACTGCCCAGGCTACACAGGACACACCATAGATATTGTCAAAGTGCCCATGGAATGCGAGCTTTGACTTAGATTCAGGGTGTAATTGGTGAGAGGAAAGTCTATCCAGTTTCTACACCTAAAAATGAAATTTTTGCCTTCTCATGCATGTTGGTGGTACTTTTCAAGAACCATGAAACTGTCGCTTGATTTCAGTGCCAATCAGTCTTATTAAGCTCACCAAATGGGGCAGCACTCTCCTGCATTTGCTCTGCCTTAGAAAAAGCTTGTGTTCACGGTCTTCAACTTTGTTTTGATGAACACGTGGCTAGATTATGAAGAGCAGGATTCCTGGATAGCACAATCGCTAAGGCATGTGAGAAATTGAAAAGATGTACCATTTTGCCTTGCAAACACAATCTTTCCCATGACTTAAAAACATTGCTTAGCGCTAAGGAGTGGAAGTCGTCTTTTCCTCCCCAAACAAATTGTTTAGCATGTGTGACCTTATGAACAAGCAGACCCAATTAAGTGTGTCAAGAAGGGCATGAAAAAAAAACGCGGTATTGAACACACACAATTCGGTGATTGCGTAGTGGGAATAATGCATCATATCCTGTTGTCATGCGATGGATCGTAAATCGGGCAGAGTGGAAGGTGCCTGAATTTTTGACTGGGTGGAAGGTCAACATCCATTAACACAGGCGACACACTCCTACCTAGTAGATTACTGTCGTGAGTGCGGATGTACCTCTGCACCTCACAGACAGCATGATACTTTCTAGGCATAAAAAGCAGCTTGCCCGAGAAATTATTTCTTCAACGTCTGACGAAAGAATGAAAGATGCTTTAGCCAGCCATCAATTAAGCTTTCGGATAAAAAATACATTTATTTCATCAGCGTGTGTCGCAATTCGACATGGAATTCGTTTTGTGGATATTTACAGCACAAGTGCACTTCATAGGTCCTTTTTCTTTTCTTTTTTTGTAGTGTTTTCGAGCACTGCACTGTCCTGAGCATGAATCTGCATCAACAAGCTCAATTTCCCCCTCTAAGTAAGAAGCAATAATTGTCAACTAGGCTCAAACTTAAACTTAAATTTTTTGTTAAAGAATATCGTGTGTAAGCTGGGACATTTTTAGTATCAACCATGTGCACCCACTCCAAGTAATTTTCATGGATTCTGAGATAAACTGCTTGCATTCTTATATCTTGCATAGACAGCATATGGGCTCAAAAATGTTGTAATCTTGTGTGCATTTCACACGGGCTGTGTGAACCTCTCTTACAGTATTGTTATTGAATGGAAGGAAAATTGTGACATCTTCAGCTATTTTCACAACAGATCGATGTCGCCAATAACTGTCCTTTATTGTCATTCAGAAAAGTCCTCGACAGTTCAAGCAACCAAGGCATTGTTAATATCTATAAGAACAGACTTGCATGAACGGCTGTAAACTCAAAATGACGCAGTATACCACACATAACCGCCGCTCTGCTGTCTGGTGTTAAGTGTATGTGCTCCCCCTCCTTCTTTACTCCTTTCAATTTTCTCCATCCCTTGCCCCTATGCAGGGTAGCACACCAGTTACTCTAAACTGGTTGACTTCCCCGCCTTTCCTCTACTCTCTTGTTTCCTTTCCTTTTTAAGGCTGGAATATATTCTTGCATTTCTCATATTTTTGTCGAACTACGTTTTCAATCGTCATTGCAGGCCTGAATGTGGGACCTGTTGTTGCTGGTGTTATTGGGGCAAAGAAGCCACATTATGACATCTGGGGCAATGCTGTCAATGTTGCAAGTAGGATGGATTCCACGGGTGAAGTGGAAAAAATTCAGGTAAAGCAAGTTTTATAGTTTTGCACTCGAATACAGTTTTGTGCTATGATGTTGGAACCGCGAGGGCAGCAGGGGGAGGGGAGGAGGTGCTTGAGCGGTCATTGTTCTTGATTTGCGATAGAAAAAGCGTAAGAGGGAAGAAGCAGGTGAAGATACCTATCTATGGAAAGTGTAAAGGAAGGGGCAAAAATGGAATACAAGCAGATTGCCACACAAGTGTGCTGGTTTTGGAGTTTTTAATCTCAAGCAAGCTCCTCCATGGTAAAGAGTAATTGGACAAAATAGGAGAGGGCCCTTGCTTCATCGCATAATGAAGATGGCGATAGAAGAGCCTTTAAGAAGATTGCAAATCTGTGCTTGGTGAAATGCCTCATTGAGTGAGCTTGCATTTGCCGTTTTTGCTGGACCGGAGGATATCCTCATGTGAAATTTCATGTCTTGAGACAAGTGGGAAAGAGGTTCTTCAGATGTTCTCACAATTTGTGGCATAGCGTGGCAGACAGCTGCGACAATTGGTAGTTATTCATGTGAAAAAGTCAGGGCATGCAAACATGGACACAACAGAGAAGTTGAAGGGGCTATGACGTGGGAACCTAATAATTTGTGTTTTTTCAGCAAAAATGGGAGGTTCTCTTATGCATATACAGTGGACTCCCATTAAACAAAACTCGGTTAAACGGAAAAGCCGCATAAACGAAACTTTCCAGGCACATTTGGTTGGTCTCCTATATATTTAATGATAAAGAGTTTCGGGTAATCGGAACATTTTTTCTCGCTTACGTCGGTGAAATGGAACTAAAACAGGCAAAATCCATGAATGGCGAAAGTGGCCACGGCAGTCTAGCAATCGTAAAACAAATGCCAAAGTTAGCCTAGCCTACCCAAGCCAATCCGGCGATTGCACATGTCCGCGCACGCCGAGCAGCAATCGACGTCTCGTCGTGAACTTGAGGACGGCCTTGAGGAACCATCCTGAGCTCATTTCAGTGGCTGACAGGGCAGCAAGAGATGCTGTCATCCTGTTGCAGTGCTACTTTGAACACTATGGTGGCACAGAGTTCTTGCCCAGACTTTCAGCAATGCACTTCTACTATGTGAGAAAGTGCTTGAACAAGGCTGAGCAAGTTGTTATCGCCTCCCTTTTTCCAAGTCAGCGATATTAGCAATATTTTTCTTCCTAATCAACTATATTACTGTTCTATACTTCAAAATCTCTTTGTTCAGTGAGCGACAGTTACTGCTTTTGAAATAAAGTTATATTTCATTCATTTTGTAAGCTTTGCTTAAATGAAACTTCTCATAAATGGAACAAATTTTCTTGTCTCTTCAAGTTCTATTTAATATGAGTCCACTATAGAAGTCTGAAAAGTGAACCTTTAAAAATATTTCGGGACAAAACAAGCTCGAAAAGTGCCCGGCTGTAAACCTTGCTCACCTCCGGCAACCGCCATTTTGCTATGGCGCGTGTGACGTCATGAGCTGGAAGGAGCAGAGTTGTCGCCTTTTACTAAAGTTTCAGCCGTTGCAAATTGTTCAGTTTCAGTTCCAAGCCGAAGGAAGCTAAAATATCTCAATTTGACACGTAGCCTATCATAGAACATTATCATTTGTCAGAATGCAGGCGCTTGCTCAGGCAACTGCTTGTTACATCACGGCTCGTGAGTGTGTCAGTGTAGCACGACTCCCAGGCTGCTAGTGTGCTTATAATATTATTAAATTCTAAATTGAGTACTTGACCAAATGCAACAATATTTTGCCAGCTTATTTGTGAATGCGGAAGATAACCCGGATAACACAGATTATGATAAAAAATTGGGTGTCATGGCCCTTTGAAGATTGCACAAACGCCGTTTGTCTTACCTGTCGTCGTGTTTGCATGCCCGGTCTCTCCAACTGAAGCACCAGAAAAGTACTGAGAAATAGCGTACATTATATCTAGAGACTCTCGGAACTTAGGTTCTGGGTTCCTCGGAACCGCTGATGATGATTTTGCAGCACAATAGGTTTAAAAAAAAAAGTGGAAGGGGAGGTGTTTCCTCGATCATTGTTGCATACTTGAAATCCCCCAAAACGGGTATGGGGTGTCTGTGCTTGCTTGGGATTCCTCCGTGATCAAAATGGTGGTGGGGGCCATGATTAAAATGCCATTTCAGGCATTTAATCTCTGCTAAAGTGAAAAAAAAAATAGCATAGTGGACGGTTTCAACATCTGAAACATGAGACATTCTTATTTGTTGGCTCTGCAGGCTAGTATGTTGCAGTGCAAGAGAAGTAAGTCAGCCATTGAAACTGCTTTGTGGGCACGGTGATATTCTAAATATTACATTTTACGTTGCACACAGGTGACGCAGGAAGTTTACAGTATACTGGAGCCCCTGGGCTACCCGCTGGAATGCCGTGGTTACATCACTGTGAAAGGCAAAGGGGACATGCTCACCTATTTCCTGACGGGCAGACGGAAACCCGCCGTCGAATCTGCCAACAACCGGTTGTAACACGCCACTTTTGCTCCAAAGACTTTGCGTAATGCAGGCCCAACTGCTCCACGTGCATATATGTACGTGCATAAATGTGAATTGTTTTTCATTACCATTGTCACGAATACCACACACGAGTGCACCAGGCAGGCCTACTTGTATGAGCTCTCACCGTGTTGTGAATACAAGTGTTGCTAGAGAAACCCTCAGAGCTGCCTGCTCTTGTCTAAAGGGCGTAGTGTCATTCTACAAACCTTTACATTCCATTGTGTGTAGCATATTCTTTTTCCCTGTAGGCATCAGCCATCACCTGTTTGTTACAATGTTACAGGCTTAGTCCACTGTGCATAAGATTCCCCATACACAGTTTCACGTTGGTTAAGTTGCAGCTTCTTTAAGTATGTGTTAGCGTCTGGGTTTATTTCAGTGTTTTCGTGGCTTCCTTGTTGTTGAGAGGACCAATGTACAGTAGCCAGTGTGTGCCAACTGTGTAAGAAAACGTGAGAAAGCTGTTAGTGTGCACGAGAAACCAAAAAAAAAGGAAAGCCTGAGTGAGGTTCATTTATAAGCCATCGGTAGTTCTTCTAGTGGTGACTCAGAAGTCGCAATGGTACTTCAAAAGCTGCACAGTGACTGTTTTGACCGTGCATAATAGTTCTGGGTTCTCTGCTGTAACGAGAGCTTTCATTTCTGCCTTTTCACAATTCAAGCAACCTGGCCATGTCAACGAAGATGCTAGTAGCCGTGACAGTGAGTGTGGAGCACTCTCCACGCTCGCCATCATGGCTACTAGCGGAGCGGCGCTCATTAACACCCCAGGTTTAAATGGACATAAATGCCCCTTGAAGTAGAAGTCATGACCGCTGCTGTAGCTCAGTTGGTAGAGCACAGGACGTATCATATGACAGTTGGAGGTTCAGTCCCTGTCAGCCGCAACTTCTCTTTTCATCCACTTTTCTTTCTTCACATTTGCATTACATTTACTACAAATAACATCCTATATACTTTCCTTGGCATCATTGTCTCTCATTTCTCATTAATATTGTGTCTAACAAAAAGAAATGAGCCGCTAAGTTTTCACTTTACACCATGCTCTTGTGCTGTCTCACGTGTGTGCATTTTCAAAAAAAGGGCTTGTGTAAGTCGGGCAAAGCCCCAACAGGGCTGGTGGGCACGTTTCACCTTCTCTTGTTAACCATCTATATGTACATAATGCATTGGCAGTGATTCAGCACGAGCCCGTTCGTAATGTTAATAATGTTCTATCTACGACTCTAGGCAAACCTTGAGCATGACGGCTCTGCTATAAAATTTCTGTAGCGAGTATGTGCCTCTGATATTGGACTAATCCCATCACGTTCCGCTTTTCTTGCTAACCATCTGTACGGAATGCCAGGGCAGTCATTGAGTTCATGTGGCTTCATGAAAATAATGACTATTAGTACACGCATCGACTATAACAGCTCTGCCATAAAAAAATGGTTATTTTCACAGCCTTTCTTCATGAAAAATGCTAGCTAAAGCCTCTGCTATTTGAAATCTTCTGGAAATAATTTTGGCACATAGGTACTGTTCTGCAATTTTTTTTTAGGTTTGTATGTGTGTATGTGTGTGGAAGGAAGAAGAAGGGGGAGAATTGCAGGGATGAGAAATGCCTGAAAAATGTAGTAGCTTTCTGTTTGACTGCATTGTTGGAAGGTTCTCATTCAACAGGCATTTGTACTCCTTACTTGGTGAAAAGCTAGTGAGCAACTTTATTTTTTTTTTTTTGGTCAACTTGCCATGCTGTTGGGGCATTGGTTTAATTAAACTATGGCAGCCTTCAAAGTATTAATTTCACCCTGTATGACACCATTTTTCTTCTTTTGAGACGTCGCTCTGATTATTTTTTTCCGCTGTACACTAACAAGAGCTCAACGTAAGTGGCATCTTCCTAATGAGTTGTGAACATAGGTTTGCAGAATAGATGAGTGACCTCTGACATGTATTTCTGCTCACTTGAGAGCAGCAAAGCTTGAGAATTAGGAAGGGTGCACAAGTGTGCGTGCAACTGTATGTGCCTGTTGCGTGCGAAAATCGGGTATTTTCATTTACTGGTCGTTACTGTTAGAGTTCTATGAGCTGTTGTATATATTGACGCGCGTATGTGCCAGTGCGTCATCACAATATTTCAATCCCCCTTTTACGTGATTACGCTAACTTTGGTCTTGAAGGGCCCTCTGCTACGAGCCTTCTTAATCGCTAATGCAAGCGTAGTGTAGAGAATCAGACTATCAAGGAGCGATATTGAGAAGTCTCGCCGATGTACTATATTCTGTACCATACTGTAGATCAGCAGTGCTCTTCAAATGTCCTATCATTGTGTAAAGCCATCACTCACACTCTGCAGCCACATCTCACTATCCTCAACGCTTGGCAATCAGTGTAAATGACCTCATACATGTTTATTATTGTCATGCCCTGCGTGTGGGGAATCGTTCATCTATTGCACACTCCTCCTGGTGCACGCAGCATTCGCACTGAGTCTAGCAGTGGTTAGTTGCTTGGGCTGGAATGGACCATTTCGATGCGTGTTCTCTGTACAGTCTGTTCTAATTGTTAATTCCTGCATAGTCAGCGCATAGCATGTAGTATTTCGAACCGTCGTTTATGGTGTTGTTTCTTGGACGCGTTCGTTTTTCATTGCATCCCTTTTTTTTTCTAGTCAGCATTGGGGATCAGTTTTGTCTAAAGTTGAAATTACACTACAGATCTGCCCTGTCATTCTAGTCGTAGTAAGAGTGTTGCTGGGAGACAGGCGTTACAGGCCTAGCACCCTCTGCTTTGTTTGAGTGATGGGTCTCTTGTTTGCATAGTACAGCTAGTGAGTTGGTATTTTTGTTTCGTTTGCAGTGATTTGGCTTAAGCTCTGTGAAACAGTTTATATGCCGCCTTATTTCATCTATACACTCTGGATCTTATTCATTTACAGCACCGAGTACAAAATCTCTTGCTGCCTGCACAAGTTCTTGAGCCAACTTTTTTGCTCCATACATAAAATTGCCTGTAACAATGACCAAGTCTTAAATGTTGAATAGTTAATTTCATGTTCTTAAAAGCTGAGGCATCCTTTAGTCTCACTGTAACACATGTACGAGCGTGCCTGAAGTTGAAATACTGTGAGCAAAAGTTAAGGCTGGCAGGAATATTTCAAGGTAGGACTGAATATAAATTGAAAGATAGTACTGGCGAGTCTAAAGTACATGCCTTGTGAAACAGCTTATGGTGCACACAAACATGTGCATAATGTTATGATCAGAACATTTGTGCCACAATGTGCTCAAACATTATCTGAGCATCTTGCAAAATAGAAAAAAAAGAAGTTGAAACACCTTTCAGCTGCTGTAAAAAAAAAAAAAAAAGGTGAGCTCAGTGTTAATGCGGGTCTTTGAAATCCTTGAAAAGCCTTGAATTCGAAAATTTCCTTTTCAAGGCCTTTAAAGTGCTGTAATATTTGGAAATCTTGGAATTTCCTTTTTTTTTAATACACATTGTCACACATTTCACAGCGCATTATTTGTGATGCTGTAAATGTGTCAGGTGACATTTGTAATGTGTGCCCATCACAAAAGAATTGAACATCAGTAGCTTTTGTGTGGAACAAACACCGTGCATTTCTGGAAACTCAGCAAAGGCAGGAACTGGAGGATGGGAAACAGAAAAATAAATGATGCATTGAGAAGGACGTTGAAATGCTTACAAAAAAGAAAAAGAAGCGAAAACCCGCTAATAAGGAATTAATAGCTAGAGCACACTCATAGGCAGAAAGGCAAGAGACAATTAGCGACCTGACATGCATCATCAAGTGAAATAGCCTGGGGAAGGCTGCCAAGGCCAAGTAGCTGGAGATAGTGAATATTGATATGGAAATTTAGAAAAATCAATAAGGCAGCCCTTAGTGACAAGGGTTCCTTATATAAGTATTCCTTAGTTTTCCCTATAGTATGAGTAAAAGCTTGCATCTTGTGTTGTACTGAAAGTGGTTACCTATGCAACTTTAAGGAAAAATCATTCAAAGTTGTCTAAAAAGAAAATTTCATTAAAGCCATGTTTTTGATGTCTGCTCCTTTTAAGATGAATTCTACTTATTTCAAACCTCCATCCTTCCCTGAACATCTGTTAGTTGGGTTTCTAGCAGACAATGTGGTCTTTGAAAATTTGCACACGTAGCCTTGTAAGTCCTTGAAAACCCTTAATTTTTTGTCATGTAAATGAGCATGAACCCTCTGAGCTGCTCTTATCCTGCAAACTTAATCATGCCATGTTATTATATTAGCGTCGACGTGTGCTAAGGCCATTTGTGATTACCAATCACAGTGGGCAGAAGGGTGCATTTCATTTTGGGAAAACAATTCCAAGTGTAGATCAGGTGGAGGAATTTTCTTTGTTATGCTGTGGAATGCTATCCAGCTTAGCCAGATGTTGCAGCTTTCCACGAATCTTGCCATTAAAGCAATTTTCTAGACATTGGGATATGCTTTATGGAATTGAAAGTATTGAAAAGCTTTTCTGGTGTTAAATTCTTTTAAGTGAACGAGAGTCTGTGCGCATGAAGTGGGTCTAACCTTTACTAAGACTGCTTCACTAAATGGTCTGGAAAGATTGGAATGATAGCTCTGTTTAGTGATTAAGAAAACATCAGAAGTTTTCATACCCTTGGAAAAAATTGTTTCATTTGTACATCTTGGTCACACTTAGTCTTCGCTTGTGCAAACTTGTTGTGTATTTTTGCCTTAAGTCTACCATTGGAACATCATTTTTTCGATTAAGCATTTACAAATTTTCTGTCAGGCTTGTTACTAATCTGACAAAATTTGTCTTTGAAATACACCTTACTTGCTTTTTGTGTTCAATCTTATTTCACATTTAGAAATCCACTAATTTTGAGAAGTCGCCTGTGTAGTTTTTAGTAATAAGTTTGTATAGGTGAAATGTGGTTACTGTATAAGCACTGGTTTGGTATGTCATAACATACGTAAGGCAGCTCCTTCTAAGGAACATAGGAGCATGCTTGGCTGCTGACATCTCATTCTTGTATGTTCGGTACAAGTCGTCAAGTTTGTGTGAGGCATCTCATTCCTGTGCCAAACAGTTTCTGAAAAGTAAATTATTTTCAGTTACTCATACACAATTCACACACACATCCTTGTGAAATACGTTTGGCAAACACATTTCATCTGTCTTACTGTGCAAGGCATCAATGCATGAAAATGTAAATGTTGCCCGTTGTTTTCTTTCTAACATACTTTATCATGTAACGTGAAGTTTTAAACACTGTGTACATAGCCTGCTTGAAGAAAGCTTGTTTCTACTGAGCCTTATCTTTCCTTACTTTTTTTTTTGTTGTTGTGCTTGGACAACATGACAGATTTCTCGAGGCTTGTGAAGTTGTCCAAAGGTGCATCTGCTACTTTTGAGACGTATATAAATAATGTTAAATGTGACTTATGTGTGGTTTCTCTTACATTACCATCAGAGGATATATCTAGTCGCATAGCCGTACATATACCATTGGTGTAGCCTGGGGACTCAACCCTCCTCGTACACACGTATGCAGAATTTGTCTACAGTATTGTGTAAATGGATGATGTGTCTGTGTGCGTGCATGTGTGTGCCTGCAGATAAGGGTGGAGGGCCCCCTTCCCTAAATAAAATCCTGGCTCTGTTCTTGCATGGTGCATTCCCTTTGTGCCTATGAAATGCTATTGCTGCTGATGGCCAGTAAACCTGTATTGACATTCCGTATAATTTGTAACTCTACAAAAATATTCTTCAGGTGTTTGCACTAAGATTTCCATTTACACCCCTCGTTAAATGTGCTAGAAACACCTTTTGTTTTCTTTGCTACCAATAAAACTGGAAACGAGGATATGATTAAGAAAGTGTAAGTTTTGGGCTTTCACCATGGCGTGAATTCAAACTATGAGTGCTTGGTCAGTTTCCTAATGGGGCACCTAAATTACCAGGGATTGCTTTCACAAAGCATATTATTTATGCTAAAGAAGTCTTGTATGCACGTGAGCTTGCTGTGCAGCATTGTGTCAAGATATAAGGGCTTCACACAAAGGTCGTGCCTTTGAGATTTCTCGATGCACTGTTAACTGGCTGTCACTTACGCAAAGCTTTTTACCTTGGGTGCAGTGCATATGCTTCTGAGATACTGCGTGTGTCAGTGGGCAGATTACCAAGCATTTACATTGCAGTATGTTCGTCCTGGATACATAGTTGGAGGCATCCAGAACTCTATTGGTGTGGTTTCACCAAGTTCTCGCTGTCATGCTATTACGTCCTCAAGTAGGCGTGTGGGGGTTTATTGGTACACGGTTTGGGTGACGAGCCCTGCAGGACCAGGATGCAAGAGAGACCTTCATTCTCGGTCGTCCCCCTTCACTTCTTCCTCTTTTTTTCAGTGCAGCACATACGCCGCGTAACATTTCCTCCCTCGTAGACAAAGCGCGCCTCGCCTTACTGATTGAAAGGTTTCAGGCGAGCCACATGCTTGACCTCTGTCTTGCGAGAGCGTCTCCCACTAGCTGTGAGGTGTGCGATGCGGTAGTCGACGGTGCTCAGGCGGTCAAGAACAACGAACAATCCGGTGTAGTGTGCAAGCAGTTTTCGGCACAAGCCACGCTGGCGCAAAGGTTTCCTCACCAACACGTGGTGTCCTGGACTATACGTGACTTGTCGGTGCTTGCTGTTATAAGGGATTTTCGATCTGTCTTGCGAGGCTATTGTGCGTGAACGGGCAAGGCGCCGAGTTTCTTCGGCGAAACAAAGAGTTTCTGCTAGAGGGACAGCGTAACAAGGCTTTACTTAAGTTAACACTGATTTCATCTAAACCACTATGTCATGGTAGACAACAGAAAGCACTGGGGAAACACTTTTAAATGCGAAGCATTTGTTTGGGTACTGCAGGCACTTTTGCCGTCTGTATATCTGTCTATCTAGCCGCCTACGTCTGGATGCTGTCGGGATTACTCCTTCACTTTAGGTAAACTGAAATCAGTATGGGAGGGTTTGTGTGGCGAACATGACTTGCTATTCATGACATGAATAGTAAGAAAATCCCGTTTCATACTTTGTCAAACTCTTTCTGCCAAACGTATGGCTCATACCTGCAGGTAGGTATGTGCCAGAGGTATTGGGGTATGTCCCAGAAATTATAGACATTTTATATCAACACTGCTAAGAACAAATGTCAGGTCCCAGCAGGAATTGAACCCCAGCATTCTGTGTAGCAACCAAGTATTCTACCACAGAGCCATGCCTGGTCTAGGAGCTCCTTTTATAATAGATCCTAATGCTCATGAAACATCAATTGCAGTTGCAGTACTGGCTATCCGACTTTGTTAACATTACCCATGTACTCCTATATTACAAACGTCACATCGAGTTAACGTCAATTGTAAAGTGCCATTCGCTGAAGTTGGTTTATGTAGCAAGGTCCAGGGCTGCCATCATCGCGAGCACAAGCGCATCATAGCTTACCACTTCCTGGTTTTGCTAATACACATGTTGCTGTTGGCATCATTGTGCAACTGTAAACTCATTATATAAAAAACATATGCGACTGTTCAATTTCTGTCTGTGCGTACAACATTTACACATATCTCTAGTGTGACTTCGTAAGGTTTTTCTGAAGAAATTATTAAACACAGTCACGTTCCATCCGCGTTCTTTGGATAACATCATCATCATCAGCCTGTCTACGTCCACTGCAGGACAAAGGCCTGTCCCATGTTCCGCCAGTTAACCCGGTCCTGTGCTTGCTGTTGCCAATTTATACCCGCAAACTTCTTAATCTCATCTGCCCACCTAACCTTCTGTCTCCCCCTACCCCGCTTCCCTTCTCTGGGAATCCAGTTGGTGACCATTAATGACCAGCGGTTATCCTGTCTACGTGCTACATGCCCGGCCCATGTCCATTTCCTCTTCTTTATTGCAGCTATGATATCCTTAACTCCCGTTTGTCCCCTAATCCACTCTGCTCTCTTCTTGTCTCTTAAGGTTACACCTACCATTTTTCTTTCCATTGCTCGCTGCGTCGTCCTCAATTTAAGTTGAACCCTCTTTGTGAGTCTCCAGGTTTCTGCTCCGTAGCTAAGTACCGGCAAGATACAGCTGTTATATACCTTCCTCTTGAGGGACAGTGGCAATCTACTTGTCATAATTTGAGAGTGCCTGCCGAATGTGCTCCACCCCATTCTTATTCTTCTAGTTACTTCAATCTCGTGGTTAGGCTCTGCGGTTATTACCTGCCCTAAGTAGACATAGTCTTTTACAACTTCAAGTGCACTATTACCTATCGCAAAGCGCTGCTCCTTTCCGAGGTTGTTGTACATTACTTTCGTTTTCTGCAGATTAATTTTAAGACCCACCTTTCTGCTCTCCTTGTCTAACTCCGTAATCATGAGTTGCAATTCGTCCCCTGAGTTACTCAGCAATGCAATGTCATCGGCGAAGCGCAGGTTACTGAGGTACTCTCCATTAACTCTTATCCCTAACTGTTCCCATTCTAGGCTTCTGAAAACGTCCTGTAAGCACGCAGTGAATAGCATTGGGGAGATTGTGTACCCCTGCCTTACACCCTTCTTTATTGGTATTCTGTTGCTTTCTTTATGAAGCACTATGGTAGCAGTTGATCCCCTGTAGATTTCTTCCAGAATGTTTATATATATTTCATCTACGCCCTGATTCCGCAGTGTCTGCATGACGGCTGATATTTCTACTGAATCAAACGCCTTCTCGTAATCTATGAAGGCTATGTATAGTGGTTGGTTATACTCTGAGCATTTCTCTATTACCTGATTGATAGTATGAATGTGGTCAATTGTTGAGTAGCCTGTTCTAAATCCTGCTTGTTCCTTTGGTTGATTGAATTCTAATGTTTTCTTTACTCTGCTAGCAATTACCTTTGTAAATAGCTTGTATACTACAGAGAGCAAGCTGATCGGCCTGTAATTCTTCAAGTCCTTGTCATCTCCTTTCTTATGTATTAAGATGATGTTAGCGTTCTTCCAAGACTCTGGTACTTTTCCCGTCAGGAGACACCTCGTAAATAGAGTGGCTAGTTTTTCTAACACAATCTGTCCTCCATCTTTCAGCAGATCTGATGTTACCCGATCCTCACCAGCAGCTTTGCCTCTGTGCATGCTCTCCAAAGCTTTTCTGACTTCTTCTATCATTACCGGTGGGGTGTCGTCTGGGTTACTGCTAGTTCTTATAGTATTAAGGTCGTGGTTGTCTCGGCTACTGTACAGATCTCTGTAAAACTCCTCCGCTATTTTAACTATCCTATCCATATTGGTAGTTATTTTGCCTTCTTTGTCCCTTAGTGCATACATCCGCCTTTTGCCTATCCCAAGTTTCCTCTTCACTGCTTTGACGCTTCCTCCGTTTTTCAGAGCGTGCTCAATTCTCTCCATATTATACCTTCTTACATCGCATACTTTACGTCTATTAATCAACTTCGAAAGCTCTGCCAGTTCTATTTTGTCTGTTGTACTTGACACTTTCATGATTTGACGCTTCTTAATCAGGTTCTTCGTTTCCTGGGAAAGCTTGCCGGTGTCCTGTCTAGCTACCCTGCCTCCAACTTCCACTGCACACTCCGTGATGATACTCGTCAGATTATCATTCATTGTATCTACGCTAAGGTTGGTTTCCTCGCTAAGAGCAGAGTACCTGTTCTGCAGTGACACTCTGAATTCCTGTACTTTCCCTCTCAGTGCTAGCTCATTGATTGACTTCTTGCGTATCAGTTTCTGTCGTTCCTTCTTCAAGTCTAGGCGGATTCGAGCCCGTACCATTCTATGGTCACTGCATCTTACCTTGCCAACCACTTCCACATCCTGCACGACTCCTGGGTGTGCAGTCATTATAAAGTCTATTTCGTTCTTATTTACACCATTAGGGCTCCTCCATGTCCACTTGCGGTTTTCTCGTTTTCGGTAGAAGGTATTCAAAATACGCAGATTATTGCGTTCTGCGAATTCTACTAGTAGCTCGCCTCTGGCGTTTCTAGTGCCGATGCCATAATCTCCTACTGCCTGGTCTCCAGCCTGCTTCTTCCCTACCTTTGCATTAAAGTCGCCCATTACTATAGTATACTGTGTTTTCACCTTACTCATTGCCGATTCCACGTCTTCATAGAAGCTTTCAACTGAAGCGTCATCATGGCTGGATGTAGGCGCGTAAGCCTGTACTACCTTCATTTTGTATCTTTTATTCAGTTTAATTACAATGCCTACCACCCTTTCATTAATGCTATAGTAATCCTCTATGTTGCCAGCTATGTTTCTGTGAATTAGGAACCCTACTCCCAGTTCTCTTCTGTCTGCCAAGCCCCGATAGCAAATGACGTGCCCATTCTGTAGCACAGTATAGGCCTCATCTGTCCTCCTAACCTCACTCAGCCCTATTATATCCCATTTAATGCCTTCTAGCTCCTCGAATAATACAGCTAGACTTCCCTCACTAGATAACGTTCTAACGTTAAACGTTGCTAAGTTCAAGTTCCAATGGTGGCCTGTCCGTATCCAGAGATTCCTAGCACCCTCTGCTGCTTTGCAGATCTGACCGCCGCCATGGTCAGTTGCTCCGCAGCTGGTGGGGACTGAGGGCCGTGAGTTAATTGACGAATGCCTACGGGAGGGGGTGGCCAGATACTGCACCAGGGTGGCCAATCCTTCTCTGGTGAGATCATCGGTGCGTACCGGCGTTAAGCCGGTACGATCAGACAGTAGTGGGAATGCTCCATGCATGTCTTCCTTATTGTTGTTCAGCAGCGTTGGCGGCCACCCACCACGGAGCCCAACGAGGGGACGCTACAAGTTTACAAATGCTGAAACCTGCAGACGCCAGCCGTACAACGCCACTCTAACCCAATGCGCCTAGACCAAGGCTTTGGATAACATCGATTCCCAATTAACGCACGTGGGATATGCTGAATGTTTTCTTTAGGCCATGTGATGATGTGAAAATTAAGTATTATTAGCATGCAACAACCTCATGATGTGACGTGTTTATCTATGTAGCCGGCTGAGGAGATAGCTGTTTTCTATGACAACCAATTGACACGGTTTCTCTTATACGCATTTGCAGATGTGCAGCATTTAGTGTTTAATTTGCTATGCTTGAACATTAGTTATAATTAATTTCTGCAACATGTATCTAAAATTCAAAATTATATAACTATCTTTATTTGAATGCTGTGTATTCTCATCCGTCACTGTAGTGGTCATTTATAATACTTATATAGTATACCTTACGGCGTTCACAGTTCACATGCTGTGCTCTGCACAAAAAGATGCAGAAAGAATGGTATGTATGTAATACACCTCGCCACAGTACAGATATGTAAATAAATACAGTGAAAGCTCGTTGATTCAAACTTGAAGTGGACTTTAATATTGTTGAATCGAATTAGAAGGTGGGTGCTAAAATGAATGAACATTCCACCACACAGTGCGGGCAGAAACAGAAGAAGCCACTTGTGAACTCGTTATCGTCAACTAGGTGCCACTATCCGTTTGTGGCAAGTGATTTCATAAAAAAAGAAAAAAAGTACGGCTTTTTGTTTGCATCTGCTTAGTAGACTAGCAGTGTTGTATAGTTGGCTCTCTAGCTCTGCTAAAAGGCGTTAGTGCAAAGCACGAGGGGGCACACATAAACAACGAAGAGTAGAGTTTTCTTGCAGGTGTACCTTGAATGTTTCCTACAGACAGAGTACAAGCAGAAAAAAGTCAGAACAAAACAAGCAGTGTGAAATAAACACAAGAACACACCCTTCAAATGCCGTGTGGCCACACTGGCGTTTTCCAAAATGCTGATCCCGTTTGGCCAAGCGTATAATACCACGGACGCATGGGTCAAAGTGCTTCTCATAGACTCTTTCTGAAAGACGCTTTAAATCATGAGGCCAACTGGTGGACACATTTTCTTAAAAAGCAATAATCACTTGGAATTATTAGCCTGCAATATAAAGCACCACTTTTTAGGCACATGTGAGCATAATAAAGCAAGGGATATTTTACGTTAATTATTCATAATTAAAATGTTCATTAAAAGTATGCCTTGTGTGAACACTCTTAACTCAAGTTCTGCTTGTTAAACATTTTTCACTTTTTGCAGGCACATATAAAAAGCTTTGGCCTGTGCAGTAAACCAAAGCAAATAAGATCTGATAAATAGTAAAAACATAGTAATTAAATAAAAAATAAGCACTAACACTAGGGTCGCCTTCGTATAACAGGCAGCTATACTAAGTTTTGTGGCACGATTTTGCTCATGAAGGTTCATGGCACGCCTAATATTGTGATAAGGAAGTGGGCCAAGTACTAATCAAGAAAATGTTAATTAGCAAAAGAGCTACGACTGTTCGCGTACGGAAAGAATGTCAGAGATATAAGTTTTGAGAAAACCGACAACAAAGATTTGAAACAGGTGCAGTGCTTACACAAGATCCTCGGGGAGGGGGGGGGCTAAATACTAAATCATCATTATCATCATCAGCACCACTATGTCCACTGCAGCAGAAAGGCCTCTCCCATGTTGTGCCAGTCATGTAACTCGGTCCTGTGCTTGCTGCTGCCATTTTATACCCACAATCTTCTCAATCTCATCTGCCCACCTAACTTTCTGTTGCCCATAACCCGCTTGCCTTGGGAATCCAGTTATTTACCCTTAATGACCAGTGGTTATCCTGTCTACGCGCTACGAAATTCTCAATACCTGTTGCTAGTTCCATCGTGGACCTTACTATTGTGTGCCTCTTCTCTAGCGCCAACTCTAATTTCTGTTCGAGCTTGTTTTGCAGCAACAGTGACATGACGAGATGCTTTCACGCTACTGTGCTGATCGTTTGTGAGGCACGCTTTTCCAGTGTGCACAGGTCACCCGACGAAGTGTTGGTGCAGGAAGAAAGACATTAGCTCACTTGGTGAGGTGGTGACGCCTTCTCTTGCGCCAAGCCGGTGTCAGTCCCGTGTTTATGAAACGTTTTAGGGATTTTTAGGTTTTAAATAATGCAATTATTTATTGGTTATTTCTGTTAATTTGATTGTTTTAAACCTTGTTCGTTCATTTCAACCCTGATTTGAGCATTTTTTAGCCTTGTTATGACCTAGTGAGCGTGAGCGTAATCACGCCATATGAGATGTATGAATGAACGACAAACGAGTTCCTTTATATGATCCGAACTTATGAGCCCCTAAACTACCTCAGATTATTTTTCAAATACCCCAAGGGAACGCGCATCCTGTACAGAATGCCATTACGATCAGTGACGCACGTGTTGCAGCGCTACGAGCCGCCGCTACTACACAAATTCGAAGAAACAATCCCCCCAACTCCCCGGGCCTTTTCGGCCTCCGTGTGACGTTGAGAAGTTAAATCTGACGCGCAGTGCATTCATGCTGCTATTGGTCGGGCAACCGGTGTTTTGCAACATAGAGTTTCAAATAATAATAATAATAATAATAATAATAATAATAATAATAATAATAATAATAATAATAATAATAATAATAATAATAATAATGTATGAGAGAGAGAGCTCTTTATTGAAAAACAGAATTTAGCCGGCGTGTGTATGTCGCTGTCTTGCTACTCTGCGTGGGGAAGGGAATTGGGACTGAAAGGCAGAAGAGAGAGGGAAAATATTAGGAATTAAAATGGAAAGATAAAAAAATGAACATACCGACATTTTTTTGCCTCTTGGGCGGGCACGTGTTCTGACAGCATGACTTCAGTTTTCAAGGCGCCCCTATATACAGTTTCTCTAGCTGAGCGATATTGTCTAAATACGCCAATAAAAGTTTCATCGCTTGCCTCTGTTGCGTGAAGTCGGGGAAAGGGCTCAGGACACAATCAACTAATAAAGTTCTTTGGGTTAACAGATGCATGCAGTGCTCATAGAGCGCACGCTCATCGGCATACGCTCGGTACTCAAACAAGAGATGTTCTACAGTTTCTATGGAGCCACAGTTATTGCAGAATGGACTGTCTACTTGACCGAAGCGATACCGTAAATTGTTTCCATAAGCACTGCTGAGACGGAGACGGTGGTAGAGGGTTTCCAGGTGGCGATGGATTCGGGATGGGAGTCTAGTTAGAACTGTGGCAGTTTGGGCTAGTTGGTATGGCATGGCGATAGTTATAGAAGTGTGGCAGCTTGGGCTAGTTGGTATGGCACGACGATAGTTATAGCGCGAGAACCAAACGACGACACAGAGACAAGAAGGACACGAAAGACACAAGCGCTCGTGTCTTTCATGTCCTTCTTGTCTCTGTGTCGTCGTTTTGTTCTCGCGCTATAACTATCGTCATAGTTATAGCGCGAGAACAAAACGACGACACAGAGATGTGGGTAAACTCTATGCTTTGCAAGCATCTGTCCGCGCTATTTCTTGGTCATGTTGCCCGCGTGCGCCACCTCCCTACTGCACATGTTCTCCTAGTCACGCACAGACCGCACGTGCACCTGCATGCCACACGAGAGCTGGAAGGGGTGGGGGAGTGATTCTTTAAGGGGAAAAAAATAGAAAAATTGGCAGATCCCCCGAAACAGTGGGAATCGAAAATATGCGAAGCACGAATGGGAAATGTTGACATGTCATTTTAAAATCAGCACAACGTTACAAGGTGCAGGTAAATGATGCCGCACATGACTTCCGTGTCATGATTATCATGTTTGCATGTGTCGTTTACCTTCGTCATCTTTTCACGTCACGTGATAGCAAATTTAGTATATGTAGAGCTAGCGAAACGGCCGCGAGTGCATCATGAAGGGCCCAATATACTCCAATGTAGCGTTGACGCGCGCGCATGCTGCGCACAGCGACGCTACGTTAGCAAAACGCCAGGCGCGACTGCAACGTCCGTCCACGCGGCCCGACGTCAACCGGCGCAAAATGCGACACGCTGCATTTCGCGCCGATGCGTTAACCAGAGAACACTGCATCTCCCTCTTTTCGTGATGGATGGACGCCGGAAGCGCTGAAACATGCATGCGTGAAAGCAACGCAACGCGGCGCGCGCCTGCCAGTGTATGGCAGGACCGGCGCCTGGCGTGGCAACGCAGGCGTGACGCGACGAAATGAACGCCGGTGAGCGCGCGAATCGCGTCAAGTCGAAATGTATTGCCACCTTGACTGTGGCATGTAGTCATGTTGTTTCATGACACGCATATCATGATTTTCATGTTAGGGTCTGTGGCTTGTGTTCGCCATGCAACAATGCAACACCATACGAGTTTGCAACATGCCATGTGAACGAAACCACCGCAAGAGCTGCGGGACCATGAAATGTAAATCATGACATACATGTCATGATTTTCATGTTATGACTAGTCAAATATGTTCTTCATACAGTGACGTTATGGCATACCTAGTTTGATATTGATACCATTATCGAAACGGCCAAGAGAGCTAAAAGTCGTAGGCGGATAGATAGATAGATAGATAGATAGATAGATAGATAGATAGATAGATAGATAGATAGATAGATAGATAGATACGCTCAACGTCGCAAAAGTTCGCTAAGAAGTGGTTCACTTTTAAAAGTAAGAAAATGAGTTGTGGGGTGCACGATAACTGTCTCTCATGTGAACTACACGTCAACTGATACACTCCCGGGGGAACGGAGACTGAAAAGATAGTAGCAAGGTAAAAGAGAGAAGATATGAGGGAGAGAAACACGAAGTAAAAAAAAGTGGGGGTAAATGGGGGAGGAGAAAGTCCAGGAGAAAAGAAAAAAACTCTCAAGCATTTCCCCGAGGGTGAACATGGTTAAGTGCGAATACACGGGGCGATGCTATGAGGGGTATTTATTAATTCGCACTATTATATTTATTAATCACACTATGGTGTCTTTATGGTGTAATGGTTCCTGGGAATCGCAATTTGATCACACGGAGAGTTTACGTTAACTCACTGGCGAATGCCAACGGATTTTAACTTTACTCCCCCTCACGGCCCGCTCTCGACGGGAGACTGAGAGAGAAGGCGGGCGCGCGAGAGAGAGGGGTGCGCGCGCAGCTGCAGCGAGCGAGGAGAGCGGAGGAGCGAGCGAAGGGGGAGGGGGGTATAAGGCGCGTTACTGACACCGATATCAGCGTCGCGTCCGTGGCTTATTCGGTAGAGCGTCGCACTGCGGCCCGCCAAGTCCTCTTTCTTTTAAAGATAGAGAGAAGACTGCGGACGCCGCCGACGGCGGTGGATGGTTTGGGGTCGCTTATAAGGTGTATTCACACTTAAAACTCGCGTGATGGCAGGACAAACGCTCGGAGGGGCACTCGGCAAGTGGGCAAAGCTAAAGCCACTGAGGACGTATAAATAAAGTTGTTTCCATCCATCCATCCATCCTGGCAAAGTGGCTTTGGGAGAGGATACTACCGGAGTGTCGCGAAGTAAAGAGCAATAGCAGCGATCACCGCTTTTTGATAATCAAACGCGTCAAACATCCGCTATAACGGCACCGTTTTGAAAGATTCGTATGTCTCTGGGTTCGTTGTTCACTGGCGCATAATAACCACTCCGCCACAACTGAATTTCTACCTCTGGATGATCTAGGGGTCCTCTAAGAGAGGCCCTGCTTGTTTAATAAAGTGCCTATAGAGAGAACACGTTTTAAATAAAATATTCGTAGGGTAACTGATACAAGCAAGGAAAGAAGGAGGAGACAAAATAGGGCGCCAAATGGCATACCAAGAAGCGATTAGGTGAACATAGCGTGGTGCTTGGTTGAAGGAAAGAGGGGGTAGGAAAGGGCCCACTGTAGACGAAATATGCTTTAGCAGAGTGTGACGTCGCCCAACGTCAGCAATTTCCGGCTGTGTCTTTGTTTTGATTGGCTGTGTTTTTTTTTATATTTTACGCTAGATGAACCGTTATATGGCTGGTACTCTGGTAGAGCTATGCTGGTAGAGGGATCTGGCGCAAAAAGATAACTGCAGAATGTCAATAAAAAATGGCAGGATATCCACGGAGTAAATGATAAAGAGAGGGGCGAAGCATCCGGCCATCCATTCGTTCTTGCTCCCGTCCGTCCATGCGTGCGTCTGTGTGGCTGGCTGCCCGTGCGTCCATCCGCCCGTCCGTGCATTTGTTCGTGCATCCGCACGTCCATCTGTGCGTCCGTCCCTGCATTCGTCCATGCATCCGCTCCTGCGTCCGTCCACGCGTCCATCTGTCCGTGCAGCCATCCGTGCGTCTGTCCACGCATCTGTCTGTGTATCCGTTCGTCCACCTATTCAACACTCCAAGTACCACCATCTCGCATCTTTTCATCATATATTCCTCATATAGAAGCACCGCCATCCAGCGGACATTCCAAGGACTGACCGAGAGGAGGCACACGCACACTTTCTTACGGCTTGCGCTTCGGGTCTACTTCCCACCTTTAACAACCTCGAGTTCTTGCCATATACTAGTTCACTGCGGCCCAACGCTCGCTAAACCTTTCTAAAACCAAGGAGGTTACGCCCAGCGAGTATAACGTAGCAACCCTTTCTTGTCAGATAGTGCTCAATGTACATGCCAATGGCTGCTAAGGGGGGATGAGAGACAGGAGAATTTGGCTTTTAGTTAACGCGCACGCTGCGAACTTTTTATTGTTCAACAACGCACAGAAGATATCTCCCACCGGCACCACCTTGGAGGTCAAAATGTAAGACTGGTTGCACACTACTACTACTCCGAGTACGAGGGACGAACAGGTGTCAATATAGGGAGCTTCGCCCCTAATAATGCCGTAACTATGTTTTGCCTCTATAGATGCCACTGCGAAGCAGCCATATCGGCGTAAACACTAACACGCTCTTTCAATTTTCTGATGGCGTCAACAACACTCGTACAAGGAATGTGTTGCGCACGCGCGTTGGTTTGATAGTGAAGCCAGATGTCATTATCAACGTTCATACGACCGTCTAGTGATGTGTCCGATACCGTGAAATGTCATTACTATTTAGAGTAGTGCAGCATCGTGAGTAGTGTGGGTGTTTAGGAGAGCCATGTCGAAAAGCCCCAAGAACAACCGTTCAGCGGTACGTAGAAGCCATAACCAGAAATGAAGCGGAACAGGGAAGGCAGGTAAGTTAATTAAGTTAACCTGCGGCAATTGTCGATCTGCATTTCTGCGCCCTTGTCAAAATGTATAGCGTAATGACGCCCCTCGTTACTTTATTCACTAGCTAAACTTTGTATAGCACCGGTTGGCCAGGTGCGGCGATTGGTCAGACTTGACTGCTGACCTTTAGGGTGCGGGTTTGATGCCAGCCGTGGTGGGCTTATTTTCAATGGAAGTGAGATGGCTATGGCGCCGTGTACATAAATTTAAGTGCACGCGTTAAGAAAACGCTGGTGGGATACGCTATGGGAGCATATTTGAAGGCGCCAAAACTTTCGAACACTTGATGTCCTTTACAATGTGCTGAAATCGCAAGCCAAGGTCCTTTATCGTCTCACCGCCGTCCAAATTCAGTAATTGTACTCCAGAATAATTCGAATCACTTGCCGAGCGCGTGTCTCCTTATAAGAAGGATTCATGAAGTCGCTATTCTAGGCTTGTGAGGCGAAGACTCGCTCAGATTTCTTATTAAGAGTTGTGAATACTGTCACAAGTTCAACATTCGCAGAATACACGTGCATCACCCTGCGTCGGTAAAAGAAGCTGCGCAAGTGGCAAGGAAAGCGTAGCATGTAACGCCGCCCTGCACTCGCCAGCATGCATGCTATACGCCACGGGACCGGCACGAGACTCGATGGAGGGGGGGGGGGGGGGAGACCGATTAAGCATGATACATTGTTGCCGAGAATTTAGTTTCTGAGTTTACTGACACAGGTTCACCCTAAATAATCTTTTTACATTGATACACAACAGCCACCACAGCCTCGCTGTATGAAAGAGAAAGATAACGTCGTTTGCTGGTTGTTTATGAACTGTCGTCATCTTGTTCGCCGAGCACGGTGCATAGTATATAATTTAATAAATAAGTTACTCGTAACAATATATAATATATAGAGTAACGGCACAAATATTCATTAGCATTTTCGGTTGCGTGTAACTGTTGTTTAACCCGAACCTCTATGCCCCCAGAATTAACGTAGGGACAACCTTGCATCACCTAGCAAGCTAGGGCCTAGAAACCATCTAAAAGCAATTAATTAGCCTTCCGAATCGTCCGGGTTCAGCGTTTCAAGCCTACGTGGCTTAGTGTAAACTTCGGCATTTTTTTTTTATGTCATCCGCCGCGGAGGAGCAGAAAATAGGTTGCACGACCACTGACCGAAAGGTCGCGAGTTCGATTCCTGCCCCGGTGGTCACATTTCGACGGAGGCTAAACGGTGTAGGTCCGAGAACTGTGAGATGTCAGAGAAGACCAGATGCTTGAAATTTCCAATGCTTGAATTTTTTTTTGCTTGAAAGCCCTCCAGTACGGCATCGCATAATGACATCTTGGTTTTGGGACGTTACAATTGTATGTTTTTCATATTAGAGAGTTTTAGAATACCGTTTGCAAGCGCTGCGGGCGTTGCGGGCATAGCGGGTTCCATATGATATTTTAGAATAGCGCTTGCCCTGTTGCAAACAGCAACGCACGGTCGCGGTGACACCGTAGCCTCAAAACCAGCGCTTGCGGGCCACATGCGGGCCGCGATCGCCGCACGCATTTTCGGATTTCCTGCGTGCAGTCCGCGAACGCCGACTCGCGTTACGACGCATGCGCAGTGGCAGCGACCGCACCGCAAGGGCTCGCGGTGCGCTATTCTAAAAAACTCCCTATTAGCTCAAAACGCGTTTGTCGATCATAGAAGAGAAGAATCGGTCTAGTTTTTTTCTTGTTTTTGTTTTTTGAAAACTTCGATTTAGTTTGCCAGATCAGTAACATATACAGACACTTTTCGCAAAGGCGCGACGCTCGGTGAACTCGGAACAATTGTTCTGAAATGCCGCGGCTACAATCGCGGTCGCTTGCTCGCTGCAATAGGTGTGCGAATAACCACAAGCCTGATGACGTTTCGCTTTGTTAAAGCAGCTTGCCGCGCCCACTACTGAACAAAGCACAAGCGCGATACAACGCTGTACTCGAACACTGCGTTGTCTTGTGTGCTCACGCAAAAAAAAAAAAAACAAAAAACAGGGGTAATACAGCTTGTCTTCAGTCGTTGTCAATCTCGAAGTGTGGAGACCTTTGAAAGTTGTCCGGCGAAAATCGTGACGGCACGCCTTTCCGAGGAAAAAGTGCGGCCGCTCTAGAAAGGGTGAGGCCTGCGAGTATGTTCGAATCAGTGCGACAGCTGCCCCGCGATGAATGCGGCGAGCGTGCTCGTGGTTATAGTGGTGGTGCCGCTTCTGTTTTGCGTTTGCTGCTTAGCTCGAGAACAAGCTCCTTTCACGCTAACCGTGCTGCACACAAATGACGTGCACGCGCATATCGAAGAGAGCACGAAGTACGGGGCCATGTGCAGCGACAAAGATAGGAAAAACAAGACCTGCGTTGGAGGCGTCGCTCGAATCAAGACAAAGGTCTGTCTGTGCATGCTTCGTCAAACTTTATTTTCACTACATTATATATGCGTGAGTTGTCAAAGTTTAACAAGTGATCTGGTGATTTATGCATCTTTTTTTTTTTCACGATGTTCTGGCTCAGTTTTGAGGGGGAAAAAAGGAGAAGTGAGGTACATTTTTTTTTATCACAAAAATGTCAATTCACTTTTAACGCTGTCTCTATTTCAGTAGCATTTACTGTTATCCTCGCCTCACTCACGCCTGGCATACGCGTGCGGGGGAGGGAGGCCGGTTCCCCCACAATCATCTGAGATGGGCACCAAGTGTGCCCCACACCTTCACTTCATTATCTTAAGCTCAAGGTTACGGCCATGGGTGTCCAAGGACCACTAATGTTGCATTGCAAAAGCTGTTTGCTTCCCATTATCACCACCAGAAAGACGGAGAATAAAGGTAGACCGCCGTGGGAAACACGTCATTATTTCTTTTTTTTTAATTCATTGAGAAGCTTACTTTCCTTTGAACCCAATCGAAAATAAAGGGGTGGGGGACTATGGTTAGACTTGGTCCCCCCCTATTTTTTTTCTGTGGGAAATACTTCTTAACACTATGACTACGAGCTGCATGCTTATCGAAGTCATTGCTTCTGTAGAATCACATTTGCTTTCCTTTCTGGCAGCTACGACGTATACAAGCCGTAGTCCTCGCCTAAGCTCATGTTATTGTTTTTTTTATTCCAGGTCGAAGAATTGAAGGCGCAATATCCAGGAGCCTTGTTCTTGAACGCTGGTGACTTCTTTCAAGGAACCGCGTGGTACACCGTGCTGAAGGAGAAAATAATTTCGGCTGTCATGACGAGAATGCATTACGACTATGTGGTAAGAGGACGCTGTCTTTAAATGCATGGGGGAAGAAAAAAAAGAAAACAAAACGCGTACGTAATTTCGCAAATACGAACATCGATTAACTGAAGGCTCATAATGCAAAAAAACTGTTGAAGCTGCTAAATTATATTGTTAATTGCTATGGTTTTACGTGCCAGAAAAGCTTTGATCAAAAGGCATGCCTTAGTGCGGGACTTCGAATTAATCGTGAACACCTGGTGTTCTGTAATGTGCACTTCAATCGAAGTATACTGCGGTGTTATTGCACTTTACCACCATCGAAATGTGGCCGCCGTTGCTGGGAATCAAACTCGCGCCATGGAGAGAGAGAGAGAGAGAGAGAGATGCAAGGAAAGGCAGGGAGGTTAACCAGACGCACATCCGGTTTGCTACCCTGCACTGGGGAGGGGATAAAGGGGAGAAAAGAGGTTGCAGAAAGATGAGAAGGTACACACAATCACGAGCACACTCGGGGAGCACACACAGTTTACAGGCGGTCGCGCCATGGAGAGCGGAGCAAAACGTTACCTTCTGAGCTGCCACTGGGGATGTTAATCTGCTTGTATTCATAAATGTCACAGCTGTAGTTGTACGAAGGATGATTCTCAGAAGAAGAAAAAAGTGAACGGACAGACGCACGGATGGACAGAAGGACGCTTCGCCCAACTCATCATCATCCACTCCGTGGATATGCTGTGACACCGTTTTTATTTACATGCAATGCAATCATATGACCTTGAAAACTGGCTACTATATACGACGACGATACGGGACGTACGATTTACGGCGTACGTAACTTTGCCCCTAAAAAAAAAAAAACATTGTTCTATAACGTGTATATACAATCACACCACAACAACTCTCGTGGCCCGTCTTTATATGATGATGATTGAGCATATGTTCAGAGGATTCACGATTTACTGAATTTAACCTCTGGAGCAAGCTCCTTCATCGTCATTCATTTCGTGGATGTGCGGGATTTTTTTGCTATGCTTTAACGCTACAGTTTACTTGTTTGTATGTAAGTCTAATTTAGCAATGTAAGTATTAGTAATGCGGATTCAATATCAAATATCCACACTGATTTTGTAGTCACCGAATTTCACCCTTAATATACCTGTACCATTAAACGGAACAGTAAACGTGAAAATAACTTTAGATAAAAAGTTCTGAGGACCGGAATTGTGGTGATTCATTTTGCAAGAGATTGTGGAAGGCTGATTTCGCCGTATACGTGACTTCTTTGTTAGTGCTATCGCGATGTAAAATCTAGGGCCACAACATGCAAGGGGCGTTACAATTTCTTGTTGCCAGATACGTTAAGCGTTGTCATACCAGAAACCAAGTACCGCACTGTCGTTTAGAAATAAGCTGTTACGGTCACTGCAAGTCATTGCACCCCGAATGCTGGAAATTTGACATTTAAAATGGGGACGAGAACCGCATGCAGCTGATTGATTTATTTTCTCTACCCTCCCGTTCCAATCGGAGATGTTAGTTGAAAAATACTCCTGCATACACAGTGTGGTGGCCGTAAGACTTTGGGTTTAAGAAATGCACTTTCTTTCGCGCCCTTTTGCAAAAAGGGTATACAGCGTATCGTGCTCAGCCGGATACATTTGGTGTAACAGAACAGGGTGCGCTCGCTATCCCGCCTGCGTACGCCGCTGGATCGTTTGCTGTTGCATAGCTCATACTAGTTGGAAAATGATATACCAATATGAAAACGCACAATATTCAATTCTATATATACAAAGGAACAAGAAGCACGCATAACGAGCGATTGTTCTTGCGTGTACCTTTAGTTTCATCCATGTCGGTCAATTCTATACCACCATGCATCAACGTCTTGCCGACGGCATTCACTATTATGGTCAAGTTGCACCCACACACACGTGCCTTGATAGTATAAACGCAGGTTGGGTGTTCCACGCAGCAATTAAGTCAAACTCGCGTGTTGTCAGCTTGTAAAGCTGCAGCGTTTAGGGTCGGGGATTACAGTTAATATGCGCTATGTCGTTTAGCGTATAGTTCGCGAGGTTCTAATTTCAAGGTGAAAGGGTGGGGGGGGGGGATGTGATGTCCTTTTGTAGCCTGATACGTTTTACGAAAAGGAATTCCCAATTAAGAATGTGCATATTCAGCCAAGGCAGATGTGTTTATATTTGCAAACGTGTTGAGGTAGATTACTGATGCCCCGTTGTACATCAGTTAGTCGGTGAAAGCGTAATACAGCCGAACTTTGCGCGCTAGAATTACTAAAGCCAATTCTTGCAGTGATCTCAACCGCGTTCAGACACGTTGATGTGTTCTGGAATTTTTCGTTAAATATGTATGCTTTTCCCGCATTCAGTGTTAACGCGATAGCGTTGAAAAGCTAATTTCTCAGAAATTCCGGCATTAATGTCGTTGTCTTAACGAAGAATCATCATCTTATGCGTGACCGAAAATGCTAAAACGATGCAAATTAAATAAATTATTGAAAAATTTTGGGTCATAGTGGGACGGAACCCGGGTCGTTTGCGTGGCCAGTGAATATTCGGTATGCCACACCGCCACGCCTCTGCTTGTGAATACATGAAAGATAACTTCCTCTGCTTCAAAATGCAGTGAAAGTAACTCTCATGTTTCAAAAACACGCGCGTTCTGTATACATGCTTCCCAATATAACATGAAATATGGCAGTAATAAAATACGGGGTACAAGCGCCCATTGCCATCTGGTGTCAGAACAAGTGATTATCACAATGACTTTGTTTTTTAAAGCCAGTCACCCACTACCAAAAGCACACACGCTATTGCGCTTATTCTCTTAAGGCCATGTAGTGTGCGTAGCAAGTTCGAAAAGGTTTCGTACACCAAGTGTTTGAAGTAAGCGCTGTGCACAGATTATCACTGTTGCGTTCAACTCTTAAAAACGAATCTTTAGGGTCCCTTAATTTTTCTCTCTCTTTCCATATATCTACATTTTCATGCCTCTTCGTCTTTAAGTGGTGCATGTACTTACATAATATTTTAAATGAAATAAACTTTATTTTCATGGACTCTACGTAGCTATAACCTAATTTACGCAGAATTCTGTCGCTGCATGTGGCGTTAGTTTGAAATTCATGTTTCCCTTTTTTGTTTTATTGATATTATTTTCCGCAAAGTGTACTTTTATTGTACGGTATATTGTACGTCGTATGGTTATACAGATGTAACTCATGTTAGTAATTGATGTCTTGTACTTTGTAAGGAAGCTCTGCTGCATTAGGATTATCTTTACGTAATCCTTAGAGACTCGTTGGAGTGAGATGTGAATGTAGTATTTTTGCTTTTGTGTGTGTGTGTGTGTTTGTTTGTTTGTTTGTTTGTTTGTTTGTTAACAGTCACGAAAGCTCGTCACATGTGGATCTGGCAAGCTTTCATGTTATTGAACTACAGTATCTTTGTGAGATGATTACAGTAGCGTCAGTCAGACATCCTCATGCCTTTAGCTTCTGTGCCGTTACTTTTGTAATTCAAGAAAGAAAAAAAGAATCTGAATCTGAATTTCACTCGTTGCATTCCAGTGCCTCGGAAACCACGAATTCGACGACGGACCGGAGGTGCTCGCGCATCATCTGTTGGCCTTGCAACAAGCTAACGTGACAATAGTGGGCACGAATACGGACTTTTCCGAAGAGCCGGCTTTAAAAAATATCACTCTTCCAAAATCAGTGACGGTACGAATTAACAACGTATCAGTGGGAATTGTCGGAGCCGTACTTCCGGAGACAAGATTTTTGTCAAACACTGGTAAGCGGATGTAAAGTACTTTGAGACATACTTGCATTTTTTTTTCTGCACATGCAACGCAGCGCTTGCAACGCTTTGATTTAAAAAAAAACCTCATCTTGATCCATTGGGCGCGTAATGACTGCTACTGTTTGTCTGTAGATAATTAGCTAATATTTATTACTGTTTATAGAATGTTATAAATGTTAGCTAATGATTTACAGGCAAACTGCAATTACTTCTTGTTGCACACAAACCGAACAGAAACTGCTGTCTTTATGTGAAGTCCAACGATGCACGGAAAATTTCTACATTCTGTTATAATTGTGCTTAATTAGCAGGCAATACTAGGCTAATGAAATAAAGTAAAATAAAGCAACGTTCGTGGTTGTTTTTCTTGCGTGGAGTGGCACCCAGGCGCTGTTTGTATCTTACCTGTAGTTAGAAGGCGAGTAAAATAATAAATTAACAGATAACTAACCTGCCATCCTCGGGGTACACTAGTTACATAATTACACAAAATTATTTAATTTTTCATAACACACATTGAAGTAAAACGCATGAAAAGAGTACATGAAATCGGTGAATAAAAACGTACCTAATACGTTTTTACTGTGCCATCGTGAAATATGACTATAGGTTTACGCGTAACTAAAATGTTCAAAAGAGCAAATACAATTTGTCTATTGTGGCAAAAGCTTGTGCTGCACAGGAGAACTTACACAGGGTCACTCAGGCTAGCGCTATGTCAAGAACTGCGTTAGCGGACAACAATAGGTGCATTGACGTCCACGGCAAGATACTGGGCTTGATTACCTAGAGGTTTTTTTTTGTTTTTTGCAGGTAAAGTGAAGTTTGAAGACGAAATCACAGCCATCAAACAAGAAGCAGAAAATCTCGAGAATAAAGGAGTAAAAGTGATTGTGGCAATAACGCACTCGGGATACCCAAGGGACATCGAAATCACGAGACAAGTCAAACAGTTGGATCTGCTCGTTGGTGGACACACGAACACCTTTCTGTATCACGGTACCAAATCGCCTGAATTTTCTTATCTATATTGGCTGGACGAACGATTTTAGTGAGGAAATCTGAACGCAGATTGGAAGTGAACTATCACTGTCCAAATTTTCAGTGGAGTCGTTGACGTCTGGCCACAGGATCACCTTTCCTAGCTTCTCTTTTCAACCTCTCCTGCTCATTCGCTCAGAGGTTAGTGTCATGTCTTAGTGTTGCGAATATCTTCCAGTGACCTAACTCTGCGAACACATAAACTATTAACGAGGGAACGCTATTTTGGACATGCATTGAAATACAACGAATCCCGCTTATGCAAAGATTGTTTCGTACTTTTTCTGCACTAGATTTCTAAACCGAGACGAAAAAAAACCGAAATACAAGACACAGACATGTTTGCTGGTGTGAAAGTTTAGTGCATCAAAAGTACGACTCCATGCAACTAGCTTCTTACGAAGCATTCATAATATTTACCACAAGATAATCAAGTCGTAAACTGGACTGATCGGTGTGCCAATGCCTGCCTAAAGCAGCATCTTCAATTACATGGCTAAAATAATTGTTGGCACTTATCCAATCACTTCAAACACTAAAAAAACACGTTATTTAGCACGTTAGTTCTATTTCAAAATGATGGGAAAATAAATGCACATCCCATGTCACAGATGTTAGCGTAAACCACCTTGTTTGTTGTGTTAAGATACTAGTCATGCACAATTTAAGAGTACATAAATTAATTCCTGTTTTGCTACATTGTTAATAAACCTACATTGTTAATTAACTTTTTATTTATGTCAGACTATCAAACGTTAAATTAATACTTCCATTGCAGGTCAAGGCTATCCAAAGGAGAACACCCCAGAAGGAGATTATCCTACTGTCGTAAATAGAACCGATGGTAGCGTAGGTCTTGTCGTGCAAGACTATTGGTTTGGAAAGTTTTTAGGTTTCTTACAAGTCAGCTTTGACAACAATGGAAAAGTTATCAATTGGACGGGAAATCCTATACTGTTGAACAGTTCAGTGGAAGAAGGTAAGACGCAAAAGAAACTGAACTCTCTGACACATGGCAAATCTAACCTTTTCAGAATGCTCTGTCAGTGTCTGATATGGTCTCAACTTTCTTTACGCAAGTTTTCACACGTATAGAGCCCATCTGATATGACATGGGCGTTTTCGCTAAAAATAAAGGTCATATTTGTCAGAGCTCACATGTAAAATGGGACGTTTGATCGATACGTCGGTAGGACTTTCTGTAGTGATGAGAAACGCTGGTATGTGATTAAGAAATTAACTTCAGAAGAAATTTACAATACATGCGTCTGGAGAACAGAGGCATGTATTATTTTGAAAATATATCTCAATTAAGTCCACAGCTATAGATTACTTTCCTCGAGAATGACATTGGAGATTCGTCAAATCACAAGCTTCTCTTGAATCTGCGTGGTTTTTCATTGGGCGGAACGTTCAGAGTGCTGATGTTCTGTTGAAAAATGTATCGCGATGTGTAAGATCGAAAAAAAATAAAGTAAGGGTAAATGCAGTACTTAATGTCAAAACAAGTTATTCAATACAACGGGTGACGTTATCTCTTCAGTGCCAGTAAAAGGCTGCGGTAAAAACAAATTTTAAAAGTAGCGGCCGGACGGCTAATTTATAGGAAACCGGGTATTGGTTTACGAGGATGTAAGCTGAACGCGCAGTGCCTGCTTCTGTCAGTCATATGGACTGGGAGATAACAAACATGACAGGTTGTCGACTTAGGTTTGTCACAAACTCAAGATGACGATCCAACACATCAGCCTCTTCAATGTGGGAAGTGGTTCATGAAGGTCACGTGTGTAGCTTAAGTTGATGAAACAAATACAGGGTGAATAAGAGATAGAGAGGAAGAAAAAAGAAAGGCAGGGAGATTAGCCAGAAGGTAGCC
>NW_027465259.1:15000-30000 GCF_043290135.1 Rhipicephalus microplus | reverse complement strand
GAGGGCTCGAGACAAAGCTCGACCCTAAACCGCGCCAAGTACGGAGGGAACAGCGCGGCTAAGGGCTCGAAACAAACCCTGAACCGCGCCAAGTACGAAAGGAACGGCGCGCAGTAGGGGTTTAAAACAAAGCTGGTCCCAAAATCGCGCCAAGTACGAAAGGAACAGCGCGGTCGAGACTCGGAAGAAAAAGCTTTCAAAGTGTCGTAGCACGATGCACACTGCTGTTCGTGTGGAACAAACGTGACTACCGTGCTGTACGGTGGAGTTCTGTGCGCAAAAGCGGCGCGTGTGTTTCTAAGCACCACAGCGTTGTGTCAAAAAAGAGGTGCCTGAGAGAAACGCATGCGACTGCCGTGCTTTGCGGCATAGCACCGTGCGCAAAAACGGTGCGCATGCAAGAGGTGTCAGAGCAAGCGAACTTGTGCCACGAGCAACAGGTCACTAAAAGCCTATAGATGACGGTGTTGGAGGAAAAGAAAAATATCGAGAAAGCACTGCGGTGTGCCGTGCGTAGGGACGGGCGCGCGTGCCACATGCCGCCGAAATATGGGTGTCGGAGAAAACAGAGTGCCGCGCGTAACGAGGGGCGCGCGTGTTACAGAGAGATATGCCCAAACGCATGAAAGTGTACGCAGGTGTCCTAAGGCAGTTTTTTTTTTTTTTTCCTCATTTTGATGTCGCCCCGGCTGACGCGGTTTTCGTTTTTCCGTGCCGCCCCGGCTGACGCAGTTTTTGCGCCGCCCCGGCTGACGCGGTTTTTGCGCCGCCCCGGCTGACGCGGTTTTCGCGCCGCCCCGGCTGACGCGGTTTTCGCGCCGCCCCGGCTGACGCGGTTCGGACTTTGCACTTTTTGGCTGTGCCTGGCTGGCGGCCCACTCACTCGATCGCCAGGTCTGTTTGCCCCGGTGGTTCCACCGCCAGGCTTAAGCGCGAACTTTTTTTGTTTGTTTTCTTTTGATTAAGCGCAAGCTTTTTTCTTTGTTTTCTTTTGATTAAGCGCGGGCTTTTTTCTTTGTTTTTTTTTTTTATTTCGCCCCGGCAGACGCGGTTTTTGCGCCGCCCCGGCTGACGCGGTTTTTGCCGCCCCGGCTGACGCAGTTCGGACTTAGCACTTTTCGGCTGTGCCTGGCTGGCGGCCCACTCACTCGATCGCCATGTCTGTTTGCCACAGTTTTCCCGGTGGTGCCGCACCCGGGCTCGCCCCGGCTGACGCAGTTTTCGCGCCGCCCCGGCTGACGCGGTTTCGTGCCGCCCCGGCAGACGCGGTTTTCGCGCCGCCCCGGCTGACGCGGTTTTTGCGTCGCCCCGGCTGACACGGTTCGGACTTTGCACTTTTCGGCTGTGCCTGGCTGGCGGCCCACTCACTCGATCGCCATGTCTGTTTGCCACAGTTTTCCCGGTGGTGCCGCACCCGGGCTCGCCCCGGCTGACGCAGTTTTCGCGCCGCCCCGGCTGACGCGGTTTCGTGCCGCCCCGGCAGACGCGGTTTTCGCGCCGCCCCGGCTGACGCGGTTTCGTGCCGCCCCGGCAGACGCAGTTCGGACTTAGCACTTTTCGGCTGTGCCTGGCTGGCGGCCCACTCACTCGATCGCCATGTCTGTTTGCCACAGTTTTCCCGGTGGTGCCGCACCCGGGCTCGCCCCGGCTGACGCAGTTTTCGCGCCGCCCCGGCTGACGCGGTTTCGTGCCGCCCCGGCAGACGCGGTTTTCGCGCCGCCCCGGCTGACGCGGTTTCGTGCCGCCCCGGCAGACGCAGTTCGGACTTAGCACTTTTCGGCTGTGCCTGGCTGGCGGCCCACTCACTCAATCGCCATGTCTGTTTGCCACAGTTTTCCCGGTGGTGCCGCACCCGGGCTCGCCCCGGCTGACGCAGTTTTCGCGCCGCCCCGGCTGACGCGGTTTCGTGCCGCCCCGGCAGACGCGGTTTTCGCGCCGCCCCGGCTGACGCGGTTTCGTGCCGCCCCGGCAGACGCAGTTCGGACTTAGCACTTTTCGGCTGTGCCTGGCTGGCGGCCCACTCACTCGATCGCCATGTCTGTTTGCCACAGTTTTCCCGGTGGTGCCGCACCCGGGCTCGCCCCGGCAGACGCGTTTTTTTTTTTCTTTCGCCCCGGCTGACGCAGTTTTCGCGCCGCCCCGGCTGACGCGGTTTCGTGCCGCCCCGGCAGACGCGGTTTTTTGCGCCGCCCCGGCTGACGCGGTTTTTGCCGCCCCGGCTGACGCAGTTCGGACTTAGCACTTTTCGGCTGTGCCTGGCTGGCGGCCCACTCACTCGATCGCCATGTCTGTTTGCCACAGTTTTCCCGGTGGTGCCGCACCCGGGCTCGCCCCGGCTGACGCAGTTTTCGCGCCGCCCCGGCTGACGCGGTTTCGTGCCGCCCCGGCAGACGCGGTTTTCGCGCCGCCCCGGCTGACGCGGTTTCGTGCCGCCCCGGCAGACGCAGTTCGGACTTAGCACTTTTCGGCTGTGCCTGGCTGGCGGCCCACTCACTCGATCGCCATGTCTGTTTGCCACAGTTTTCCCGGTGGTGCCGCACCCGGGCTCGCCCCGGCTGACGCAGTTTTCGCGCCGCCCCGGCTGACGCGGTTTCGTGCCGCCCCGGCAGACGCGGTTTTCGCGCCGCCCCGGCTGACGCGGTTTCGTGCCGCCCCGGCAGACGCAGTTCGGACTTAGCACTTTTCGGCTGTGCCTGGCTGGCGGCCCACTCACTCGATCGCCATGTCTGTTTGCCACAGTTTTCCCGGTGGTGCCGCACCCGGGCTCGCCCCGGCAGACGCGTTTTTTTTTTTCTTTCGCCCCGGCTGACGCAGTTTTCGCGCCGCCCCGGCTGACGCGGTTTCGTGCCGCCCCGGCAGACGCGGTTTTTTTGCACCGCCCCGGCTGACGCGGTTTTTGCCGCCCCGGCTGACGCAGTTCGGACTTGGCACTTTTTGGCTGAGCCTGGCTGGTGGCCCACTCACTCGATCGCCATGTCTGTTAGCCACAGTTTTCCCGGTGGTGCCGCACCCGGGCTCGCCCCGGCTGACGCAGTTTTCGCGCCGCCCCGGCAGACGCGGTTTTCGCGCCGCCCCGGCTGACGCGGTTTTTGCCGCCCCGGCTGACGCAGTTCGGACTTGGCACTTTTTGGGCTGAGCCTGGCTGGCGGCCCACTCACTCGATCGCCATGTCTGTTTGCCACAGTCTTCCCGGTGGTGCCGCACCCGGGCTCGCCCCGGCAGACGCGTTTTTTTTTTCTTTCGCCCCGGCAGACGTGGTTCCCCCCCCCCCCCTTTTCGCTCGCCCCGGCTGACGAGGTTTTCGCGCCGCCCCGGCTGACGCAGTTTTCGCGCCGCCCCGGCTGACGCGGTTTCGTGCCGCCCCGGCTGACGCGGTTTTCGCGCCGCCCCGGCTGACGCGGTTTTTGCGTCGCCCCGGCTGACACGGTTCGGACTTTGCACTTTTCGGCTGTGCCTGGCTGGCGGCCCACTCACTCGATCGCCATGTCTGTTTGCCACAGTTTTCCCGGTGGTGCCGCACCCGGGCTCGCCCCGGCTGACGCAGTTTTCGCGCCGCCCCGGCTGACGCGGTTTCGTGCCGCCCCGGCAGACGCGGTTTTCGCGCCGCCCCGGCTGACGCGGTTTCGTGCCGCCCCGGCAGACGCAGTTCGGACTTAGCACTTTTCGGCTGTGCCTGGCTGGCGGCCCACTCACTCGATCGCCATGTCTGTTTGCCACAGTTTTCCCGGTGGTGCCGCACCCGGGCTCGCCCCGGCTGACGCAGTTTTCGCGCCGCCCCGGCTGACGCGGTTTCGTGCCGCCCCGGCAGACGCGGTTTTCGCGCCGCCCCGGCTGACGCGGTTTCGTGCCGCCCCGGCAGACGCAGTTCGGACTTAGCACTTTTCGGCTGTGCCTGGCTGGCGGCCCACTCACTCGATCGCCATGTCTGTTTGCCACAGTTTTCCCGGTGGTGCCGCACCCGGGCTCGCCCCGGCAGACGCGTTTTTTTTTTTTTCTTTCGCCCCGGCTGACGCAGTTTTCGCGCCGCCCCGGCTGACGCGGTTTCGTGCCGCCCCGGCAGACGCGGTTTTTTGCGCCGCCCCGGCTGACGCGGTTTTTGCCGCCCCGGCTGACGCAGTTCGGACTTAGCACTTTTCGGCTGTGCCTGGCTGGCGGCCCACTCACTCGATCGCCATGTCTGTTTGCCACAGTTTTCCCGGTGGTGCCGCACCCGGGCTCGCCCCGGCTGACGCAGTTTTCGCGCCGCCCCGGCTGACGCGGTTTCGTGCCGCCCCGGCAGACGCGGTTTTCGCGCCGCCCCGGCTGACGCGGTTTCGTGCCGCCCCGGCAGACGCAGTTCGGACTTAGCACTTTTCGGCTGTGCCTGGCTGGCGGCCCACTCACTCGATCGCCATGTCTGTTTGCCACAGTTTTCCCGGTGGTGCCGCACCCGGGCTCGCCCCGGCTGACGCAGTTTTCGCGCCGCCCCGGCTGACGCGGTTTCGTGCCGCCCCGGCAGACGCGGTTTTCGCGCCGCCCCGGCTGACGCGGTTTCGTGCCGCCCCGGCAGACGCAGTTCGGACTTAGCACTTTTCGGCTGTGCCTGGCTGGCGGCCCACTCACTCGATCGCCATGTCTGTTTGCCACAGTTTTCCCGGTGGTGCCGCACCCGGGCTCGCCCCGGCAGACGCAGTTTTCGCGCCGCCCCGGCAGACGCGGTTTTCGCGCCGCCCCGGCTGACGCGGTTTTTGCCGCCCCGGCTGACGCAGTTCGGACTTGGCACTTTTTGGGCTGAGCCTGGCTGGCGGCCCACTCACTCGATCGCCATGTCTGTTTGCCACAGTCTTCCCGGTGGTGCCGCACCCGGGCTCGCCCCGGCAGACGCGTTTTTTTTTCTTTCGCCCCGGCAGACGTGGTTCCCCCCCCCCCTTTTCGCTCGCCCCGGCTGACGAGGTTTTCGCGCCGCCCCGGCTGACGCAGTTTTCGCGCCGCCCCGGCTGACGCGGTTTCGTGCCGCCCCGGCTGACGCGGTTTTCGCGCCGCCCCGGCTGACGCGGTTTTTGCGTCGCCCCGGCTGACACGGTTCGGACTTTGCACTTTTCGGCTGTGCCTGGCTGGCGGCCCACTCACATCGATCGCCATGTCTGTTTGCCACAGTTTTCCCGGTGGTGCCGCACCCGGGCTTGCCCCGGCAGACGCGTTTTTTTTTTTTCTTTTCGCCCCGGCTGACGCAGTTTTCGCCCCGCCCCGGCTGACGCGGTTTCGTGCCGCCCCGGCAGACGCGGTTTTTTGCGCCGCCCCGGCTGACGCGGTTTTTGCCGCCCCGGCTGACGCAGTTCGGACTTTGCACTTTTTGGCTGAGCCTGGCTGGCGGCCCACTCACTCGATCGCCATGTCTGTTTGCCACAGTTTTCCCGGTGGTGCCGCACCCGGGCTCGCCCCGGCAGACGCGTTTTTTTTTTTCCTTCGCCCCGGCAGACGTGGTTCCCCCCCCCCCCTCCGTCTTTCTTTTTGTTTTTTTTTTCGCCGCGGCTGAAGTGGATTTTTCGGTGCCTCGACGCCCCGGTAGTCGCGGTTTTTCCGTTTCCGCACGGCCCCGGCTGACGCTGCTCGGTCACAGTCGCCTTTTGTGAGGATTGCAGACTTCTTGAGCGCGGGTGTTTTTTTTTTGTTGTTGTTGTTGTTTTATTACGCATTCGCTCCAGCAGACGCTGTTTAGACTTTTTGTTTCCTCTTTTATCCTGCGACGAGGTGACGAGGTTTATTCGGTGCCCCGCCGCCCCGGCTGAAGTGATTTTTCCTGTCCCGTGCCGCCCCGGCTGACGCGGTTGGGACTTCGCGTTTGTTCGGCCGCCACGGGTTTTGGCGCACTCGCTCGGTTGCTTGTTGTTGCCACTTGTTGCGAACCCAGGTTTCTTGAGCGAGCGCGGGCGTTTTTTCTTCCTTTCTTTCTTTGTTCTATGTGTTAGCGAATCGGCCTTTAATATCACACGAGGACTCACAACCAACAATTTTCAGTTTGAAGTGTAAAAAATCTGCAGGTGTTGACGTAACTGACTTGCCCCGTACCCTTGAGTACATCCATGAAGTTCTCGTAGTACTACTAAATCGCATTATTCCAAGTGGAGAAATTCCCATAAACTTGCAAACCTCTACACGAAAATCGGTGCGCGTGATAAAGTTGAAAATTATCGTCCGATATCAAATGTGCCTTCTATAACACAAATTCTAGGAAAAAAAAAAAAAAACACTTGTTCGCCGTTCTCTGCGCCGTGACTGGCAGCACTCCGGCGAAGCGAAACGGGGTCGATTCGAGCACGATATCGGCGTCTTTCGACGTGCTCGCCGGCGACCGTCGCACGAGTACGTCGCACGAGCGCGTCTGCCGGGGCGCCGTTTGCGAAGCCGACGCAAAAGTGGGAACCGCCGCTCGGATGATCGCCGCTTTCGGCAGAGTGAGTGTTGGCACTCCGGGGAAGCGAAACAGCGTGAATGCGCCCACGAAATCGGCGTATTTTGAAGTGCCCGCCGGCGACCGTCGCACGAGTACGGTAAACCGCGTCAGCCGGGGCGTAGTTCGGGACGCCGACGAAAAAGTGGGAAGCGCAACTCGGATCTTCGCCGTTTTTGCAGGAGTGAGTGGCGGCCCTCCTGCGAGACCAAGAAGCATCGATTCGTGCACGAATTCGGCGCCTTTCGACGTGATCGCCGGCGACCGTCGCTCGAGTAGGGCAAACCGCGTCTGCCGGGGCGGGCTTCGGGACGCCGATGCGAAAGTGGGAAACGCTGCTCGGATGTTCGCCGTTTTTGGCCGAGTGAGTGCTGGCACTCGGGCGAAGCCAAACGGGGCCGATTACGGCACGATATCGGCGTCTTTCGACGTGCCCGGCGGCGACCGTCGCACGAGTACGGTAAACCGCGTCAGCCCGGGCGGAGTTCGGGACGCCGATGCGAAAGTGGAGAACGCCGCTCGGATCTTCGCCGTTTTTGGAGGAGTGAGTGGCGGCACTCCGGAGAAGCCAAGGAGCGCCAATTAGCGCACGATATCGGCGTCTTTCGACGCGCTCGCCGGCGACCGTCGAACGAGTAGGGCAAACCGCGTCTGCCGGGGCGGGGTTTACGACGCCGACGCAAAAGTGGGAACCGCCGCTCGGATGTTGGCCGTTTTTGGCAGAGTGAGTGCTGGCACACCGGCGACGCGAAAGAGCGCGAAAGCGCCCACGAAAGTGGCGTATTTGGACGTGCTTGACGGCGACCGCTGCAGGAGTACGAAAAACCACGTCAGCCGGGGCGAGCGACCCACGGCGGTCTGGGTGCTTATCGCTGCTATTATAGGGGCACCCCGGCAGACGCAGAAAAAAAAAATTTTTTTTCGACCTTCTTTTTTGCTGGTCGAGCTCGGGTAACCCAGGTCGCAATGGGAGCCGCGCACGAAAGCGGCGTCGCGAGACGCGTTCGCGGTCGCTAGTCGCACGAGCTCGGCAACCGCGTCAGCCGGCGCGGAGTTCGGGATGCCGACGGCTAAGTGGGTACCGCTGCTCGGATGTTCGCCGTTTTTGGCCGAGTGAGTGCTGGCACTCCGGCGAAGCGAAACGGGGCCGATTCGGGCACGATATCGGCGTATTTCGACGTGCTCGCCGGCGACCGTCGCACGAGTACGGCAAAGCGCGTCTGCCGGGGCGAGGTTTGCGATGCCGACGAAAAAGTGGGAAGCGCCGCTCGGATCTTCGCCGTTTTTGCAGGAGTGAGTGGCGGCCCTCCTGCGAGACCAAGAAGCATCGACTCGCGCACGATATCGGTGTCTTTCGACGTGCCCGCCGGCCACCGCCGCACGAGTACGGCAAACCGCGTATGCCGGGGCGGGGTTGGCGACGCCGACGCAAAAGTGGGAACCGCCACTAGGATGTTCGCCGTTTTTGGCAGAGTGAGTGCTGGCACACCGGCGACGCGAAAGAGCGCGAAAGCGCCCACGAAAGTGGCGTATTTGGACGTGCTTGACGGCGACCGCTGCAGGAGTACGAAAAACCACGTCAGCCGGGGCGAGCGACCCACGGCGGTCTGGGTGCTTATCGCTGCTATTATAGGGGCACCCCGGCAGACGCAGAAAAAAAAAATTTTTTTTCGACCTTCTTTTTTGCTGGTCGAGCTCGGGTAACCCAGGTCGCAATGGGAGCCGCGCACGAAAGCGGCGTCGCGAGACGCGTTCGCGGTCGCTAGTCGCACGAGCTCGGCAACCGCGTCAGCCGGCGCGGAGTTCGGGATGCCGACGGCTAAGTGGGTACCGCTGCTCGGATGTTCGCCGTTTTTGGCCGAGTGAGTGCTGGCACTCCGGCGAAGCGAAACGGGGCCGATTCGGGCACGATATCGGCGTATTTCGACGTGCTCGCCGGCGACCGTCGCACGAGTACGGCAAAGCGCGTCTGCCGGGGCGAGGTTTGCGATGCCGACGAAAAAGTGGGAAGCGCCGCTCGGATCTTCGCCGTTTTTGCAGGAGTGAGTGGCGGCCCTCCTGCGAGACCAAGAAGCATCGACTCGCGCACGATATCGGTGTCTTTCGACGTGCCCGCCGGCCACCGCCGCACGAGTACGGCAAACCGCGTATGCCGGGGCGGGGTTGGCGACGCCGACGCAAAAGTGGGAACCGCCACTAGGATGTTCGCCGTTTTTGGCAGAGTGAGTGCTGGCACTCCGGCGAAGCGAAAGAGCGCGAATGCGCCCACGAAAGTGGCGTGTTTGGACGTGCTTGACGACGACCACCGCAGGAAAACGAAAAACCACGTCAGCCGGGGCGAGCGACCCATGGCGGTCTGGGTGCTTATCGCTGCTATTATAGGGGCACCCCGGCAGACGCAAAAAAAAAAAAAATTTTTTTTCGACATTCTTTCTTGCTCGTCGACCTCGGGTGACCCAGGTCGCAGTGGGAGCCGCGCACGAAAGCGGCGTCGCGAGACGGCTTCGCGGTCGCTAGTCGCACGAGCTCGGCAACCGCGTCTGCCGGGGCGGAGTTCGGGACGCCGACGGCTAAGTGGGAACCGCCGCTCGGATGTTCGCCGTTTGTGGCCGAGTGAGTGCTGGCACTCCGGCGAAGCCAAACGGGGCCGATTCCGGCACGATATCGGCGTCTTTCTACGTGCTCGCCGGCGACCGTCGCACGAGTACGGCAAAGTGCGTCTGCCGGGGCGGGGTTTGCGACGCGTACGCAATAGTGAGAACCGTCGCTCGGATGTTCGTCGTCTTTCGCCGAGCCAGTGCTGGCACTCCGGCGAAGCCGAACGGAGCCGATTCGGGCACGATATCGGCGTCTTTCCACGTGCTCGCCGGCGACCGTCGCACGAGTACGGTAAACCGCGTCAGCCGGGGCGGAGTTCGGGACGCCGATGCGAAAGTGGGAAGCGCCGCTCGGATCTTCGCCGTTTTTGGAGGAGTCAGTGGCGGCACTCCGGTGAAGCCAAGGTGCGCCAATTCGCGCACGATATCGGCGTCTTTCGACGTGCCCGCCGGCCACCGTCGCACGAGTACGGCAAACCTCGTCTGCCGGGGCGGGGTTTGCGACGCCGACGCAAAAGTGGGAACCGCCGCTCGGATGTTCGCCGTTTTTGGCAGAGTGAGTGCTGGCACTCCGGCGAAGCGAAAGAGCGTGAATGCGCCCACGAAAGTAGCGTATTTGGACGTGCTTGACGGCGACCGCCGCAGGAGTACGAAAAACCACGTCAGCCGGGGCGAGCGACCCACGGCGGTCTGGGTGCTTATCGCTGCTATTATAGGGGCACCCCGGCAGACGCAGAAAGAAAAAAAAAAAAAAAATGGGGACATGGCGTGCGTCACCGTGCGGCTTCGCAGCGTTGCCGAAGTCGCCGAGCCCTTCGACTGAGCCGAACGGCGGACAGGGAACGTTGGTCGGCCGTTCTAACCTGTCGGTGCCACGCCGAGACGTCGTTAAGGAAAACCGCGTCGTGGGCCTCTACGACGCCGTCGAGTCGTTGTACGTTTGGTGTCCAGCGTGTCGGCGGCGAGTAGCGGACACGTCGTTCACGACTTCGGTCTTTCGCAGTCGACGCGAACTTGCGGAGAGTCGTGGTGCCTCACGTTTTCGGCAGAAACCGCGGCGGAATTTTCCCGTGCGTGCGCGCACGACCTCGGTGCTGTGCCGTCAGCGTAGTGTTGCACAAACTCGTGGCCTACCCAAGGTGCGGTACGTTTGCGGCCGTATCCTCGGTGGGAATTTCGTGAGTAGGGTCGCAAATTCTACGACCTCGGCGGGTTTGAGAGCGACGTAGACTTGTGGCACGCTCAACGTGCCACACGTTTCGGGGCACACCCGCGGTGAAATTTTCTCGAGTACGCTCGTATTAGTGCCCAAGGAGGTCTGGGTACTTATCGCTGCTATTATGTGGGGGTTCTCGTGAGCGGCGTACGCGAAAGCGACCGGGTGTCTGATATGCGGCGGGCTTCGGCCTCGTCAAGCGTGTCCTCGGGTCTGCTCCAGGGGAATCCACGGCAGTCGTCTGCAGCCTCATCCGCTTGATGCGTTAGGGGCTGGTTGTCGGACGGTGCCGTTTTACCACGATATCGAGGTGTGTTCCGTGTCGTCCTCGGGCGATTCAGATGCGAAAGCGCCGAAGACGCGGGCGTGACCCGTCGTCTGGCGGCTTTGCAGTCTCGGCTCCGTTGCTAGTTCCGGCCGGTCCACCGACAGTGCAGCGGGCTTGGGCAACCCGCACGGCGCGACCGAGTCGATGCAACGAAAAAGAGCGAGCATGAACGTGCTTCTTGCCGCACGGCTCCCACTCGTCTTTCGGGAAGGTTGTGCCGTAGCGAGCTCGAACGCCGTCATCTCGGAGTGCAAAATAAGCGTGTTGGGGCGCCTGAAGGTGGCCTCCGCCGCACACAGACTGCGTCCGGCCCGCCGAAGGCGAGGACGGACGCGCAGTCGAACGATTACCTGGTTGATCCTGCCAGTAATCATATGCTTGTCTCAAAGATTAAGCCATGCATGTCTAAGTACATGCCGAAATAAGGCGAAACCGCGAATGGCTCATTAAATCAGTTATGGTTCCTTAGATCGTTTCTTCCTACTTGGATAACTGTGGCAATTCTAGAGCTAATACATGCAGTGAGCCTGGAGCCCTTTGGGTAACGGGTGCTTTTATTAGACCAAGATCGATCGGGTTTCGGCCCGTATTGTGTGGTGACTCTGGATAACTTTGTGCTGATCGCATGGCCACGAGCCGGCGACGTTTCTTTCAAGTGTCTGCCTTATCAACTTTCGATGGTAGGTTACTTGCTTACCATGGTTGTTACGGGTAACGGAGAATCAGGGTTCGATTCCGGAGAGGGAGCCTGAGAAACGGCTACCACATCCAAGGAAGGCAGCAGGCGCGCAAATTACCCACTCCCGGCACGGGGAGGTAGTGACGAAAAATAACAATACGGGACTCTTTTGAGGCCCCGTAATTGAAATGAGTACACTCTAAATCCTTTAACGAGGATCAATTGGAGGGCAAGTCTGGTGCCAGCAGCCGCGGTAATTCCAGCTCCAATAGCGTATACTAAAGCTGCTGCGGTTAAAAAGCTCGTAGTTGGATCTCAGTTCCAGACGAGTAGTGCATCTACCCGATGCGACGGCTCGGACTGAACATCATGCCGGTTCTTTCTTGGTGCACTTCATTGTGTGCCTCGAGATGGCCGGTGCTTTTACTTTGAAAAAATTAGAGTGCTCAACGCAGGCGAGTCGCCTGAATAAACTTGCATGGAATAATAGAACAAGACCTCGTTTCTGTTCTGTTGGTTTTTGGAATACGAGGTAATGATTAAGAGGGACGGACGGGGGCATTCGTATTGCGGCGCTAGAGGTGAAATTCTTGGACCGTCGCAAGACGAACTACTGCGAAAGCATTTGCCAAGAATGTTTTCATTGATCAAGAACGAAAGTCAGAGGTTCGAAGGCGATCAGATACCGCCCTAGTTCTGACCATAAACGATGCCAACCAGCGATCCGCCTGAGTTACTCAAATGACTCGGCGGGCAGCTTCCGGGAAACCAAAGTATTTGGGTTCCGGGGGAAGTATGGTTGCAAAGCTGAAACTTAAAGGAATTGACGGAAGGGCACCACCAGGAGTGGAGCCTGCGGCTTAATTTGACTCAACACGGGAAAACTTACCCGGCCCGGACACTGGGAGGATTGACAGATTGAGAGCTCTTTCTTGATTCGGTGGATGGTGGTGCATGGCCGTTCTTAGTTGGTGGAGCGATTTGTCTGGTTAATTCCGATAACGAACGAGACTCTAGCCTATTAAATAGGTGCGGGGTTCCCAGCACCTTACAACCTTCTTAGAGGGACAAGCGGCTCCTAGCCGCACGAAACAGAGCAATAACAGGTCTGTGATGCCCTTAGATGTCCGGGGCCGCACGCGCGCTACACTGAAGGAAGCAGCGTGTCTTTATCCCTGTCTGAAAAGACTGGGTAACCCGTGGAACTTCTTTCGTGATTGGGATAGGGGCTTGCAATTGTTCCCCTTGAACGAGGAATTCCCAGTAAGCGCGAGTCATAAGCTCGCGTTGATTACGTCCCTGCCCTTTGTACACACCGCCCGTCGCTACTACCGATTGAATGATTTAGTGAGGTCTTCGGACCGATGTCCGGCGCGGCCTTTCGGTTGCGCCGGTCTGTTGGAAAGATGACCAAACTTGATCATTTAGAGGAAGTAAAAGTCGTAACAAGGTTTCCGTAGGTGAACCTGCGGAAGGATCATTAACGGATTGTGAAGGGTGAGCGCCTCAGCTGCGTCTGCGCCCGACACTTTCTGCCGCTGACCCCGTTTGGACGCGGGGTCGGCTTTTCCCCACGGGGCTGCCTGAATGTGGAGCGGCACCCCGTGACAAATTGTTGCGCCCAGCGGACGCCAACACCGCGACCTTGGACGGTCGGCCAGGTGGCGGACGCGGGTACAAACGGCGCAACGCACTCATAGGTCGGCTTTCGACCCGCCACTGCACCGTGGCTCGAAGCGCTCGAAATGCGCGACCCGACCGCTGCGGGACCGCCTAGTACTGTAAACAGGAGCGGCGGAGCGCGAACGGCGAGTCGTGGTTACGTCGGTAGAAGGCGAGGCTGCGCGTTCCCGAAACGCCAGCCGAGTGCCCTCCCGACCGTTCGAGCGTGCAAGAACGAGACCCGACAATCGCGCGGCGACTGCCAAGTACGAGAGGAACGGCACAAGCGTCGGCGGTCGGTCAAGGAACTGGCGATGTGACGGGTCCGCTGTGCACCAGTGCATACCGTCCCGCCGTCCGCGGCAAGCGCCTCCGCGTCCTCGGGTGACGGAGGCTGCCGGTCGGTTCTTGCAGGCGAGGGATCTCGCTGGCACCGGTTCGCGTTGACGCGCGGCCGGTCATGGCACGGCGATGCGACGGCCGAGGTGCGCAGTACTCGATGGAGGAACCGCACGCTCCGATGACCGTCCCGCCCTCCGCGGCGTATGCGTACCGACCGTAATGGTTGCAGCAGCGCCGGCCGGCTTTTGAATTCGCCACACGAAACACGGTGCGAGATCGCGGTTAGGGGAGCGTCGACGTTGCCAGGCGTTTTGCTTGCTGCCGAGGGAAAGGCGGCACGGCCACGTCGCGCTCGTCGCGATTAGCGGGTCTGCGCGCTTTGGGAAGGTGCCGCAACGACTTGCCGAAAGAGGAAGCACGGAAGAACGAGGGACTTGGACGTCCCGACAATTGAACGCACTTGCGGCCAGGCCCTTGCTGGCTTCGTTCTTCCGCCTCGAGTAGGCTCGTACGCGGCTCCGGCGCCGAAAGTGGTCCTTGGCACCGACTTCGGTGGACGTGGGAAGTGCCGCGCAAGTACGGCGCGCCTGGCTCCACCTGTTGGCTAAAGTAGGCAGCCGGATCGGCATTTTGGTGTGCGGTGGCAAACCGTGGATGCGAAAAAAGCTTGTGCGATTTCGTGGAACAAAAAGCGGGGGTCCCCCTTTTTATGCGGAGGAGACCGACCCGCCTGCCGTGGTGAACCGCGACGCCACGGTAAAAACGGGAGAGGCTTGTCGATGGGACCGTGCATCCCGCGCTCCACGGAGGCCGGGAGGCGGCCGCCCGAGGAAATGTGTAGCCGTCGAGGCCCGCATCTGCGTGCACTCTTATCCAAATGGGTGTACCGCAGGCATTTTCTGGTTAGGCGGGCCAATGAGAGCGAGCACACAACGATACCTACGGGTCCGGCTTGGAGAACCGGCTTCGACGCCTCCCGAGTATTTATAGAGGGGTGGACCACGAAAGCACTCGCAAGTAGCGAAAGCGAAACGCCGTCCGAAACACACCGTTTGCTCGATTTGCGGCAGCCGAAAAAGGCGCGGCAGAGTTTTGGAGTCCAAGCGTGCGCTGAAAAGCGCCCTTCTTGGCCACTGTTTGGCCGAGTGCCAGAAACGTTTGGTTTTGACTGTACGGAATTGAACAAACACTTTTTCACGACTCTAAGCGGTGGATCACTCGGTTCTCGGGTCGATGAAGAACGCAGCCAGCTGCGAGACTTGGTGTGAATTGCAGGACACACTGAGCACTGATTCTTTGAACGCACATTGCGGCCTTGGGTCTTCCCTTGGCTTCGTCTGTCTGAGGGTCGGATCACATATCAAGAGAGCCTTCGGCGCACAAGGGAACGTGAGCCGTCGACTCGTTTTGACCGCGTCGGCAACACGGACAGCACGCTGAACACCTCACAGCGAGCGCCAACAGCGGCCACTCAAGGGCGAGACGGTGGCGACCGTCGTGCCAGAGCCCAACCGAAACGGGGGCGACCGACTGCATTGAGGATGTGGCACCTCGTTGAGACCGCCGCAGGACTTCGAGTCGGAAGGAAGCCTGCAGGGAAAGTGCGGTCGAGGTTGCGTACTCCTCTCTGCGACCGGGCGCGCAAGAGCTGCGAGAGCCACGGACGCGCAACTTTAACGCACGGTAAACACGAGGAGCGAAAGCCGGCCAGCAAAGCTTCTCCAGCCGTGCGCAAAGTGCGCGAGA
>NW_027465259.1:0-7500 GCF_043290135.1 Rhipicephalus microplus | reverse complement strand
ACAGTTTTCCCGGTGGTGCCGCACCCGGGCTCGCCCCGGCTGACGCAGTTTTCGCGCCGCCCCGGCTGACGCGGTTTCGTGCCGCCCCGGCAGACGCGGTTTTCGCGCCGCCCCGGCTGACGCGGTTTCGTGCCGCCCCGGCAGACGCAGTTCGGACTTAGCACTTTTCGGCTGTGCCTGGCTGGCGGCCCACTCACTCGATCGCCATGTCTGTTTGCCACAGTTTTCCCGGTGGTGCCGCACCCGGGCTCGCCCCGGCAGACGCGTTTTTTTTTTCTTTCGCCCCGGCTGACGCAGTTTTCGCGCCGCCCCGGCTGACGCGGTTTCGTGCCGCCCCGGCAGACGCGGTTTTTTGCGCCGCCCCGGCTGACGCGGTTTTTGCCGCCCCGGCTGACGCAGTTCGGACTTAGCACTTTTCGGCTGTGCCTGGCTGGCGGCCCACTCACTCGATCGCCATGTCTGTTTGCCACAGTTTTCCCGGTGGTGCCGCACCCGGGCTCGCCCCGGCTGACGCAGTTTTCGCGCCGCCCCGGCTGACGCGGTTTCGTGCCGCCCCGGCAGACGCGGTTTTCGCGCCGCCCCGGCTGACGCGGTTTCGTGCCGCCCCGGCAGACGCAGTTCGGACTTAGCACTTTTCGGCTGTGCCTGGCTGGCGGCCCACTCACTCGATCGCCATGTCTGTTTGCCACAGTTTTCCCGGTGGTGCCGCACCCGGGCTCGCCCCGGCTGACGCAGTTTTCGCGCCGCCCCGGCTGACGCGGTTTCGTGCCGCCCCGGCAGACGCGGTTTTCGCGCCGCCCCGGCTGACGCGGTTTCGTGCCGCCCCGGCAGACGCAGTTCGGACTTAGCACTTTTCGGCTGTGCCTGGCTGGCGGCCCACTCACTCGATCGCCATGTCTGTTTGCCACAGTTTTCCCGGTGGTGCCGCACCCGGGCTCGCCCCGGCAGACGCGTTTTTTTTTTTCTTTCGCCCCGGCTGACGCAGTTTTCGCGCCGCCCCGGCTGACGCGGTTTCGTGCCGCCCCGGCAGACGCGGTTTTTTTGCACCGCCCCGGCTGACGCGGTTTTTGCCGCCCCGGCTGACGCAGTTCGGACTTGGCACTTTTTGGCTGAGCCTGGCTGGTGGCCCACTCACTCGATCGCCATGTCTGTTAGCCACAGTTTTCCCGGTGGTGCCGCACCCGGGCTCGCCCCGGCTGACGCAGTTTTCGCGCCGCCCCGGCAGACGCGGTTTTCGCGCCGCCCCGGCTGACGCGGTTTTTGCCGCCCCGGCTGACGCAGTTCGGACTTGGCACTTTTTGGGCTGAGCCTGGCTGGCGGCCCACTCACTCGATCGCCATGTCTGTTTGCCACAGTCTTCCCGGTGGTGCCGCACCCGGGCTCGCCCCGGCAGACGCGTTTTTTTTTTCTTTCGCCCCGGCAGACGTGGTTCCCCCCCCCCCCCCTTTTCGCTCGCCCCGGCTGACGAGGTTTTCGCGCCGCCCCGGCTGACGCAGTTTTCGCGCCGCCCCGGCTGACGCGGTTTCGTGCCGCCCCGGCTGACGCGGTTTTCGCGCCGCCCCGGCTGACGCGGTTTTTGCGTCGCCCCGGCTGACACGGTTCGGACTTTGCACTTTTCGGCTGTGCCTGGCTGGCGGCCCACTCACTCGATCGCCATGTCTGTTTGCCACAGTTTTCCCGGTGGTGCCGCACCCGGGCTCGCCCCGGCTGACGCAGTTTTCGCGCCGCCCCGGCTGACGCGGTTTCGTGCCGCCCCGGCAGACGCGGTTTTCGCGCCGCCCCGGCTGACGCGGTTTCGTGCCGCCCCGGCAGACGCAGTTCGGACTTAGCACTTTTCGGCTGTGCCTGGCTGGCGGCCCACTCACTCGATCGCCATGTCTGTTTGCCACAGTTTTCCCGGTGGTGCCGCACCCGGGCTCGCCCCGGCTGACGCAGTTTTCGCGCCGCCCCGGCTGACGCGGTTTCGTGCCGCCCCGGCAGACGCGGTTTTCGCGCCGCCCCGGCTGACGCGGTTTCGTGCCGCCCCGGCAGACGCAGTTCGGACTTAGCACTTTTCGGCTGTGCCTGGCTGGCGGCCCACTCACTCGATCGCCATGTCTGTTTGCCACAGTTTTCCCGGTGGTGCCGCACCCGGGCTCGCCCCGGCAGACGCGTTTTTTTTTTTTTCTTTCGCCCCGGCTGACGCAGTTTTCGCGCCGCCCCGGCTGACGCGGTTTCGTGCCGCCCCGGCAGACGCGGTTTTTTGCGCCGCCCCGGCTGACGCGGTTTTTGCCGCCCCGGCTGACGCAGTTCGGACTTAGCACTTTTCGGCTGTGCCTGGCTGGCGGCCCACTCACTCGATCGCCATGTCTGTTTGCCACAGTTTTCCCGGTGGTGCCGCACCCGGGCTCGCCCCGGCTGACGCAGTTTTCGCGCCGCCCCGGCTGACGCGGTTTCGTGCCGCCCCGGCAGACGCGGTTTTCGCGCCGCCCCGGCTGACGCGGTTTCGTGCCGCCCCGGCAGACGCAGTTCGGACTTAGCACTTTTCGGCTGTGCCTGGCTGGCGGCCCACTCACTCGATCGCCATGTCTGTTTGCCACAGTTTTCCCGGTGGTGCCGCACCCGGGCTCGCCCCGGCTGACGCAGTTTTCGCGCCGCCCCGGCTGACGCGGTTTCGTGCCGCCCCGGCAGACGCGGTTTTTTTGCGCCGCCCCGGCTGACGCGGTTTTTGCCGCCCCGGCTGACGCAGTTCGGACTTGGCACTTTTTGGCTGAGCCTGGCTGGTGGCCCACTCACTCGATCGCCATGTCTGTTAGCCACAGTTTTCCCGGTGGTGCCGCACCCGGGCTCGCCCCGGCTGACGCAGTTTTCGCGCCGCCCCGGCAGACGCGGTTTTCGCGCCGCCCCGGCTGACGCGGTTTTTGCCGCCCCGGCTGACGCAGTTCGGACTTGGCACTTTTTGGGCTGAGCCTGGCTGGCGGCCCACTCACTCGATCGCCATGTCTGTTTGCCACAGTCTTCCCGGTGGTGCCGCACCCGGGCTCGCCCCGGCAGACGCGTTTTTTTTTTCTTTCGCCCCGGCAGACGTGGTTCCCCCCCCCCCCCTTTTCGCTCGCCCCGGCTGACGAGGTTTTCGCGCCGCCCCGGCTGACGCAGTTTTCGCGCCGCCCCGGCTGACGCGGTTTCGTGCCGCCCCGGCTGACGCGGTTTTCGCGCCGCCCCGGCTGACGCGGTTTTTGCGTCGCCCCGGCTGACACGGTTCGGACTTTGCACTTTTCGGCTGTGCCTGGCTGGCGGCCCACTCACTCGATCGCCATGTCTGTTTGCCACAGTTTTCCCGGTGGTGCCGCACCCGGGCTTGCCCCGGCAGACGCGTTTTTTTTTTCTTTTCGCCCCGGCTGACGCAGTTTTCGCCCCGCCCCGGCTGACGCGGTTTCGTGCCGCCCCGGCAGACGCGGTTTTTTGCGCCGCCCCGGCTGACGCGGTTTTTGCCGCCCCGGCTGACGCAGTTCGGACTTTGCACTTTTTGGCTGAGCCTGGCTGGCGGCCCACTCACTCGATCGCCATGTCTGTTTGCCACAGTTTTCCCGGTGGTGCCGCACCCGGGCTCGCCCCGGCAGACGCGTTTTTTTTTTCCTTCGCCCCGGCAGACGTGGTTCCCCCCCCCCCCTCCGTCTTTCTTTTTGTTTTTTTTTTCGCCGCGGCTGAAGTGGATTTTTCGGTGCCTCGACGCCCCGGTAGTCGCGGTTTTTCCGTTTCCGCACGGCCCCGGCTGACGCTGCTCGGTCACAGTCGCCTTTTGTGAGGATTGCAGACTTCTTGAGCGCGGGTGTTTTTTTTTTGTTGTTGTTGTTGTTTTATTACGCATTCGCTCCAGCAGACGCTGTTTAGACTTTTTGTTTCCTCTTTTATCCTGCGACGAGGTGACGAGGTTTATTCGGTGCCCCGCCGCCCCGGCTGAAGTGATTTTTCCTGTCCCGTGCCGCCCCGGCTGACGCGGTTGGGACTTCGCGTTTGTTCGGCCGCCACGGGTTTTGGCGCACTCGCTCGGTTGCTTGTTGTTGCCACTTGTTGCGAACCCAGGTTTCTTGAGCGAGCGCGGGCGTTTTTTCTTCCTTTCTTTCTTTGTTCTATGTGTTAGCGAATCGGCCTTTAATATCACACGAGGACTCACAACCAACAATTTTCAGTTTGAAGTGTAAAAAATCTGCAGGTGTTGACGTAACTGACTTGCCCCGTACCCTTGAGTACATCCATGAAGTTCTCGTAGTACTACTAAATCGCATTATTCCAAGTGGAGAAATTCCCATAAACTTGCAAACCTCTACACGAAAATCGGTGCGCGTGATAAAGTTGAAAATTATCGTCCGATATCAAATGTGCCTTCTATAACACAAATTCTAGGAAAAAAAAAAAAAAACACTTGTTCGCCGTTCTCTGCGCCGTGACTGGCAGCACTCCGGCGAAGCGAAACGGGGTCGATTCGAGCACGATATCGGCGTCTTTCGACGTGCTCGCCGGCGACCGTCGCACGAGTACGTCGCACGAGCGCGTCTGCCGGGGCGCCGTTTGCGAAGCCGACGCAAAAGTGGGAACCGCCGCTCGGATGATCGCCGCTTTCGGCAGAGTGAGTGTTGGCACTCCGGGGAAGCGAAACAGCGTGAATGCGCCCACGAAATCGGCGTATTTTGAAGTGCCCGCCGGCGACCGTCGCACGAGTACGGTAAACCGCGTCAGCCGGGGCGTAGTTCGGGACGCCGACGAAAAAGTGGGAAGCGCAACTCGGATCTTCGCCGTTTTTGCAGGAGTGAGTGGCGGCCCTCCTGCGAGACCAAGAAGCATCGATTCGTGCACGAATTCGGCGCCTTTCGACGTGATCGCCGGCGACCGTCGCTCGAGTAGGGCAAACCGCGTCTGCCGGGGCGGGCTTCGGGACGCCGATGCGAAAGTGGGAAACGCTGCTCGGATGTTCGCCGTTTTTGGCCGAGTGAGTGCTGGCACTCGGGCGAAGCCAAACGGGGCCGATTACGGCACGATATCGGCGTCTTTCGACGTGCCCGGCGGCGACCGTCGCACGAGTACGGTAAACCGCGTCAGCCCGGGCGGAGTTCGGGACGCCGATGCGAAAGTGGAGAACGCCGCTCGGATCTTCGCCGTTTTTGGAGGAGTGAGTGGCGGCACTCCGGAGAAGCCAAGGAGCGCCAATTAGCGCACGATATCGGCGTCTTTCGACGCGCTCGCCGGCGACCGTCGAACGAGTAGGGCAAACCGCGTCTGCCGGGGCGGGGTTTACGACGCCGACGCAAAAGTGGGAACCGCCGCTCGGATGTTGGCCGTTTTTGGCAGAGTGAGTGCTGGCACACCGGCGACGCGAAAGAGCGCGAAAGCGCCCACGAAAGTGGCGTATTTGGACGTGCTTGACGGCGACCGCTGCAGGAGTACGAAAAACCACGTCAGCCGGGGCGAGCGACCCACGGCGGTCTGGGTGCTTATCGCTGCTATTATAGGGGCACCCCGGCAGACGCAGAAAAAAAAAATTTTTTTTCGACCTTCTTTTTTGCTGGTCGAGCTCGGGTAACCCAGGTCGCAATGGGAGCCGCGCACGAAAGCGGCGTCGCGAGACGCGTTCGCGGTCGCTAGTCGCACGAGCTCGGCAACCGCGTCAGCCGGCGCGGAGTTCGGGATGCCGACGGCTAAGTGGGTACCGCTGCTCGGATGTTCGCCGTTTTTGGCCGAGTGAGTGCTGGCACTCCGGCGAAGCGAAACGGGGCCGATTCGGGCACGATATCGGCGTATTTCGACGTGCTCGCCGGCGACCGTCGCACGAGTACGGCAAAGCGCGTCTGCCGGGGCGAGGTTTGCGATGCCGACGAAAAAGTGGGAAGCGCCGCTCGGATCTTCGCCGTTTTTGCAGGAGTGAGTGGCGGCCCTCCTGCGAGACCAAGAAGCATCGACTCGCGCACGATATCGGTGTCTTTCGACGTGCCCGCCGGCCACCGCCGCACGAGTACGGCAAACCGCGTATGCCGGGGCGGGGTTGGCGACGCCGACGCAAAAGTGGGAACCGCCACTAGGATGTTCGCCGTTTTTGGCAGAGTGAGTGCTGGCACACCGGCGACGCGAAAGAGCGCGAAAGCGCCCACGAAAGTGGCGTATTTGGACGTGCTTGACGGCGACCGCTGCAGGAGTACGAAAAACCACGTCAGCCGGGGCGAGCGACCCACGGCGGTCTGGGTGCTTATCGCTGCTATTATAGGGGCACCCCGGCAGACGCAGAAAAAAAAAATTTTTTTTCGACCTTCTTTTTTGCTGGTCGAGCTCGGGTAACCCAGGTCGCAATGGGAGCCGCGCACGAAAGCGGCGTCGCGAGACGCGTTCGCGGTCGCTAGTCGCACGAGCTCGGCAACCGCGTCAGCCGGCGCGGAGTTCGGGATGCCGACGGCTAAGTGGGTACCGCTGCTCGGATGTTCGCCGTTTTTGGCCGAGTGAGTGCTGGCACTCCGGCGAAGCGAAACGGGGCCGATTCGGGCACGATATCGGCGTATTTCGACGTGCTCGCCGGCGACCGTCGCACGAGTACGGCAAAGCGCGTCTGCCGGGGCGAGGTTTGCGATGCCGACGAAAAAGTGGGAAGCGCCGCTCGGATCTTCGCCGTTTTTGCAGGAGTGAGTGGCGGCCCTCCTGCGAGACCAAGAAGCATCGACTCGCGCACGATATCGGTGTCTTTCGACGTGCCCGCCGGCCACCGCCGCACGAGTACGGCAAACCGCGTATGCCGGGGCGGGGTTGGCGACGCCGACGCAAAAGTGGGAACCGCCACTAGGATGTTCGCCGTTTTTGGCAGAGTGAGTGCTGGCACTCCGGCGAAGCGAAAGAGCGCGAATGCGCCCACGAAAGTGGCGTGTTTGGACGTGCTTGACGACGACCACCGCAGGAAAACGAAAAACCACGTCAGCCGGGGCGAGCGACCCATGGCGGTCTGGGTGCTTATCGCTGCTATTATAGGGGCACCCCGGCAGACGCAAAAAAAAAAAAAATTTTTTTTCGACATTCTTTCTTGCTCGTCGACCTCGGGTGACCCAGGTCGCAGTGGGAGCCGCGCACGAAAGCGGCGTCGCGAGACGGCTTCGCGGTCGCTAGTCGCACGAGCTCGGCAACCGCGTCTGCCGGGGCGGAGTTCGGGACGCCGACGGCTAAGTGGGAACCGCCGCTCGGATGTTCGCCGTTTGTGGCCGAGTGAGTGCTGGCACTCCGGCGAAGCCAAACGGGGCCGATTCCGGCACGATATCGGCGTCTTTCTACGTGCTCGCCGGCGACCGTCGCACGAGTACGGCAAAGTGCGTCTGCCGGGGCGGGGTTTGCGACGCGTACGCAATAGTGAGAACCGTCGCTCGGATGTTCGTCGTCTTTCGCCGAGCCAGTGCTGGCACTCCGGCGAAGCCGAACGGAGCCGATTCGGGCACGATATCGGCGTCTTTCCACGTGCTCGCCGGCGACCGTCGCACGAGTACGGTAAACCGC
>NW_027465258.1:0-33913 GCF_043290135.1 Rhipicephalus microplus | reverse complement strand
CCCATGCGCCGCGATAGCCCACCCTGCCAGGGTACGTTCACTTTGCGCGTTGCGACTGAAGTTGCTCCGCCGGAGAGTAGTCCCTTTGTCGGGCCTCCCTGGCTTGTATGCCGGGAGGCAGGCCGCGTCTGTTGGGCGCCTGGCGCCGAACGGTGGCCCCCTTGCCAGGGCATGGCCGTCTGCCCGAAACAAATCTTCCCCCCACACAGCCCTGGGGGGAGGGAGAGCCGGGACAGACGTAGGATGATGATGGGTTGATGAGTTAAGTGTGACTCTGGGACAAAGCGTTTCGGCGCCGCGTCTCCTTCCTATCTGACAACGGCTCTCTTGTTTTCGGCAACCGGCGTCGTACCAAGCGAAAAGCAACACCATGTCCGGACGTGGCAAGGGCGGCAAGGCGAAAGGCAAGAGCAAGACCCGTTCTAGCCGCGCGGGGCTTCAGTTCCCCGTGGGCCGTATTCACCGCCTCCTACGCAAGGGAAACTACGCCGAGCGCGTCGGAGCTGGCGCTCCGGTCTACCTGGCTGCCGTACTCGAGTACCTGGCCGCCGAGGTGCTCGAGCTGGCGGGCAACGCCGCTCGTGACAACAAGAAGACCCGGATCATCCCCCGTCACTTGCAGCTCGCCATCCGCAACGACGAGGAGCTGAACAAACTGCTTTCCGGCGTCACCATCGCGCAGGGCGGTGTGTTGCCCAACATTCAAGCCGTGCTTCTTCCAAAGAAGACGGAGAAGAAGGCGTAAGCGAGCACCCCTTCCGCGCGCTCGCCGCATTCCCCAAACGGTCCTTCTAAGGACCACCCAAACAGGTGACGCGGCCGTGTTTCGCTTCGCAGTCACGATGGCTCTGTTCGTACCCTCAAGCGTGTTTGTTTTTCTATACTTTATATATATTTCCTCGCGACATCAGTTAGCCACAAGTGCGCGACGCCAAATGCTGCAAAGAGACAACCAAATCACGCAGCTCGGCACCGAAAAAGACAGAAAAGAGCATGTAAGCGTTGTCATTTCTCATTAAAAAAAAAAAAAAAAAAGCTCCACACGTAACCGTCTATCCTTACGATGACACCTGAACGGGTCAGCACAGGGACAGAGTAAATTTAATACCTTTGAATAGAAAAACAAACGTAAGGTAAAAAAAAAAAAGAGAGAGAGAGAGAGAGAACCCGCCGTTAGCGCATTCCATTTGGTGCTTCTAACACAATTTATTTCGTCTATCTTGCTAGGCAGCGCAGCCACTATTACACAGAACACACAACACAAGCGCTTAACTTCAACTAAACGTTTATTGCAAAAAAAAAAAAAAAATTGTCCAGAATATGGCACAAAAACTTGTTCAGCTTCAAAAGAAATGAAAGGAAATGACACGCGATGATTTCGAGTGTGTTAGTGCACTCTCTATCGCGCTCACGCGGAAAGAACTGTTTTTTGGATGGGGTGATAGAGAATAACAGACAGTAATGTGCGGGACTGGCACGTGTGCTTTTTGTTGTCTACCTTTTACTATTCTTTTTCTCTGTTCACCCCCTTTATAAACTCTGACGTTTGCAATGAAAGTTCAGTTGAAGTTAAGCGCTTGTGTTGTGAGGTCTGTGTAATAGTGGCTGCGCTTCCTAGCGAGATGGATCCTTACCAACTGGCCCGATACAATTGTTTATTTCGTCTCTCGGTAAAACTTCATCACCTCCTACGAGTGCACCCAAAAGTTGCGCCGGGGTCCAGCAGCCCAAGTCACCATGGCGTTACGCAAACAGAAGCCCTCAAAAACACCTTACAAGCGGCGGGCAAAAAGGTAAACACATAAATGAAATTGACACACCACAGGGTCGCAGCACGGCTGCTGCACACACACCGACTGAAGCTAGCCTACCTTTTCTCTGTCTACTCATAATGATACACACTTTTACCTTGAATTTGTCAAAGCTGAGCCATTTCTTCGTAATAACGACGCGCCGACGTTCCGTTCTTCCGCGCGCTAGACAACGGCAGCCACGTACGTACAAAACATGACAGCAAAAGAGGGTGCGGCCGGAGTACGTGGCCTGGAGTGGTCTCGTAGCCAAAGCAGACACGTTGGTGGTCCTGAGAAGGACCGTTTGTTGTTGCTTGCCTGTCGACCGAAGCGCAGGGAGCAGCCCAACTTAGGCGCGCTCACCGCGAATGCGCCGAGCCAGCTGGATGTCCTTTGGCATGATGGTGACGCGCTTAGCGTGGATGGCGCACAGGTTGGTGTCTTCGAAAAGACCAACGAGGTAGGCCTCGCTAGCTTCCTGTAGGGCCATCACGGCAGAACTCTGGAAACGGAGGTCCGTCTTGAAGTCCTGAGCGATTTCCCGCACCAGGCGCTGAAAGGGAAGCTTGCGGATCAGCAGTTCGGTCGACTTCTGGTATCGGCGAATTTCACGCAGGGCCACGGTTCCAGGCCTGTAACGGTGAGGTTTCTTCACCCCGCCTGTGGCAGGGGCACTCTTGCGAGCAGCCTTGGTAGCAAGCTGCTTACGCGGAGCCTTGCCTCCAGTACTCTTGCGCGCGGTTTGTTTAGTTCGGGCCATGCTGCGTGCGTCCGATCACCTCGACTGACGGAGCGAAACTGCGCTCCTGCCGGAGATCGGCAAAAGCGGCTTCGCCGCACGACCCATCTCTCTCCCTCCCATTGGCCGAAGCGTGAGAACCCGTCCGCGTGCGAGCGCGGAAGCGTACGCCAGGATGCTGGCTGGCGCTCATTTTCGGGCAACCGTGCAGTTCGCGGCTGCAAAGAGGTACACCGAAACGAAACCACTACCGCTGTACAATACAGCCTGCTGCGCATTTCTTTCGCCTTCCAGGCAACACATCAATCGACGCTGTAGCTCGTCGCTTCCCGAAGCGGCGCGACGGAGTGCGAGACGCCACCATTCACGCCAACAGCGCGCATCGCACTAGAGCGCCTCGCATCACCGAGGGCAAATGCGCACTGCCACGCCAAAAAAACTTGCTCCTTGCGTTGTCGCTTATTTGCGACCATTACGTAGATGGGCGAAGACGACGAGAGACCACCGGCAGTGTTGGTATATGCATACACGTCCGCGCAACGACAAGGAGTAAAACGCAACAAAACATTCTAACACAAACACCCCGTACATCCAACTGCCACTGAGCGCGCCTACTTGCTCAATCGCAGACAGTAACGGGACTCAATTTTATCTTCCTTTCCCTCTTAAGAATCACTCATACATACTTGCCAAACTACTAGGTGCGCTCAATGGCGGTTGGATGTACGGGGTGTTTGCGTTCGAATGTTTTGTTTCATTTTTACTCCTATTCCCTCGATATGTCGTCTCACTCTGGCTTCCCTCATGTCTCTTTCTCTACACTTTTATTCCCACCCTTTTAATCCCCCCTCACCCCCCATCCCTTGTGAGCTACCGCTGAGGTGTCGCATCCTGATGCAGACAGTTTCGGGGCTCACTTTCCTCTTCTTTTCCATCTTACACATCAGCAATCCCCCCCCCCCCCCCCAACCTCTAAGTGCTAAATATGTGGCACAAAAAGCAGGAAATGGACTCAATGAAAGGGTGAAAAATAATAATCATAATAGAAACGAAGATCAACACGCGCCTCAAAAAGCCCCATTCACTCCTCTTTCACATTTTCACGAGAAAATGAAGGTACACACATGGAGAACAATTTTTGTTATAGGTAGGCTTGCCTGAGCAGAACCACTGTCGTGCGCCTTGGTTACACATTCGACACGCCTCGTCCTGTGCGGAGGTGGGTGGGAAACCAAGGGTGCACTTGAAAATGCAATGCTCGTGGGTTGGTGTCGCCATCTGACGGCAGGCTCACGCGAGCGCGCCTTGCTTTCGAATTTCCCGCGCTCGAACCTCTCGCGTTTACATCATGGGCTAGTCCCCCCCCCCCCCCCCCTCTCGCGTGGGCGGCGAAGCCAGCCTCCCTAGAGTGACCACCTCTGCCGGCGAAATGGAAACACTTGTTGCGTAGCTGTCCGTCCAAGTAAAGCTTTCACAACTGCAGTGTTCGCAGCACCAGTACAGTACATGAGTGCCACTTCTATCAAGTGCAGCTTCCCTCAGCACGCTGCATGGGCAGCGCTTATTGTGTACTTGCTTCTGACTTGCGCAGAAATTCTGTTTAAACATCCCCTTCCACTTTTCTTTCTTTTTTTTTTGTATTTTGCAGCTCGGCAGCGCCAGGTGTGAAAAAAAAAAACAAACAAAAATTATTAGGCGTGACAATGTACACAATGTGTTATTGAATGGGGCACTTCTGAGTGCACAGCGGGCGCGGTAAACACGACCAACCTGTCACAATCAATTTTTTCATTTGTAAGTACACATCCCTTCTTCGTCTGGGTGCCCCACGGTAGAACATAGTGCGTTTTTATTTATTTTGACACAACGTGACGCGATCGTGTAGTGGGCATTCCAAAGAAAAAAGCGAGTTCGTGCTTCCTGAGCATAGTCGTGTCTCCAAGAATGCAGTGACCAGGGTAGAACGCTGCGCTCGGCTTCTTCCTTCGCGCGATAAGGTAACTAGGCGACGTTCGCTTGACGGGCCCGTTTTAGCAGCTTGGCTTGCAGGAAGGAGAGGAAGAACTCGCAGATGCGGCGATTGATTCGTGCATGCAGACCCAGGAGAAAGACGACGACGCGAACGAAATGCGGTGAACGTGACAAGTACCCAGCGCGATCAAGCTACTACTACACGAGGTGCTGCTCACCTGAGCGATGACGCAATGATATTGCAAAGAGGGACGGACGGGTATGGCGAACCGCTGGGATCACACTGCCGAAGCATCAAGTGGGTAGCCCTGAAGAGGGCTGTTGTGTTCTCGTTGGCTGGCTGCAGGCGACGCCGCTGGCTTCTTAGCCTCCGAATCCGTACAGGGTGCGGCCCTGACGCTTGAGGGCGTACACGACGTCCATGGCTGTCACGGTCTTCCTTTTGGCGTGCTCGGTGTAAGTGACGGCATCGCGGATCACGTTCTCGAGGAACACCTTGAGAACGCCGCGAGTTTCCTCGTAGATGAGGCCAGAGATGCGCTTGACACCGCCACGGCGCGCCAGACGACGGATGGCCGGCTTGGTTATGCCCTGGATGTTGTCACGCAACACCTTTCGATGACGCTTGGCGCCACCCTTCCCCAGCCCTTTGCCACCTTTGCCACGGCCAGACATGACGGCTTCCGAAGTTTCTGCTTCTGCTTCGAAACGCGCCCGGAAAGCGAATGCTCGACACGATCGAGTCGCGGTGTCGGCGCCGGCCCGCGAGACTGAGGAGGAAGGCGAACGGCGCACGCCGGTTGGTCGGCGGCCAGCTCGTCTCTCTCTCCCTCTTTTCTTCGCGAGGAGCGCGTTGGCCGCGCAGGTTGCTGCACTGACTATTTTTCTGCACTACAAGATTGAATATACACGGCAAACATGCTTTCGTTTGTTTGTTTGTTTTTAATTCTTTTCTCGTTACTGTTGCTAAGTTTCTTGCCCATTCATTCACGCACCCTTCACTGCTGCAAAATGGCGTATCAGTCGTATCAGCTGCCCCAGCGGCAAGGAGACATCAAACCGAGTAAGCGACAATTCATGTACGCGTACGTACAAGCCCAGCGGATACAACGCGTTCGCTAAAAAACGTTTCATCGTGTCCACTGAACATGACACACGCAATATTTGTCAAAACTCACAGCTGCAACAGCTCACCTGTGTGCCGCACGTAAATAAACTGCACACTTAACACTTTGCGACTACTCGTCCCCGGCGTGTGCCCCCCCCCCCTCTTTTTTTTTTTTCTTTTCTATGTTCTCGCTTTCTCTCTAATCACATCAATGCCTCATTTGCACGCACGAAACCCGTTTCACGGCGTCACTTTGACGCCATCCTTGTCGCCAAAAACCAAGGGACTAACACACGCGGTCCGGGCACGGCCTCATGGCCGGAAATTTCTAAACAAAGCGTGCTCGCGTTGTTGTGGACGCCGGCACGTGAAATTCGGCAAAGTAACAGCACCTTTGGCTGGCTACGCGTGTCTCAAATTTTACTGTGGCAGCTCCACTACATATCGCGATACGGCAGTTTCACCGAAGCCACGCAACGCGACCGCGCTCATTTCAGCATTCACGGGGACGGCAGAGAGTGAGAGCGCACCTCCTCTCGGGCGCGCCTCTCCTCCCGTAAACACGGACTGTCAAGCGGTCCGGTCGCAGCGAAGTTTCCCCATCTCCTTGCGGGGTGGTTCAACACCTGCCCGTTTCAAGTGCACGGTTGCACTGTGAGGAACCCTGCAAGGGTCACGCAATTACAGGCAAAACAGCCCTAACTCTAAAGCGCCTTACATAGGACGAGATTGGAGCGTAAAATGCACCACCCTTTATGCATTCTTTCTTCTTTACAGCGTTGGAAGAGTGTTCGTTCGCTGCATGTTTTACGCATGCGTACTTTCGCTTACATAATACCTTCGGAGGCTGACAACCTGTTAAGTAATCTATCAACGACTATCCGGACGGCATCAGCTGTGCAAAGAAGATTTGCAGTTGGCCTTCCAGAGCCGTCCAGAGCACACAAAGTAGGTCTACACATCGTGGCAACCAATATTTCGAAAAAGTGAATTGCGTAGTATTATAAAGAATACAACTTTCAGAATGAGCAAAACTGCTTGGTTTGACCAAAGTACAAAGAGGTGCGATTTATACCACATCGATCCATTTATTGAATTAAAAATTACGCTGGCATTAGATAGAATATCGGAAACTCTAATTGACCGATTGAGGCTAGGCACGGCATACACAAAAACATTTGTTTTTTTTTTTTCTTTGCACAGACACGGCAGAGCTGAAAGTCCCGAATGCGAATGCGGATTGATAGATGAAGACGTATGTCACCTTCTCGTAGACTGTCCACATCACGAGACGCCGTCTTAAGTCCGAACAGTTGGCATTAGACCGCAGACCGTTTAACATGAAGAAACTTCTGGGTCCGTGGCCTACTCGAGTTTTACAGTCGCACGCTTTAAAAGCATCAACACGTTCTTTACAAGACAGCGGGATTGCTGATAAGTATTAAGAAATAACGAACTTTCATTTGTAACAAATGTACTTATTATGTACAGTATCACGTGACTCTCATCATGTGTGTGTTGTGAAATGAATGACGTGTCGACAATTATGTACACACGAGCGAATGCATCTTTATACGGACCAGACGTGTGCTCTACTGTTTTGTGCTGGTGGACCGAATATTATCGAGGGACATTATATCAGAGACTTCATTCATTGACTTTCGAACATTTACTTACCATTGTGTTCTGATATGTGCGTATAAGTGTAAGTGTGTCTTTGCATATCTCTGCCCGAGTTTTCTACTTTCCATGCACTGCTTTGTACGTTTTGCTTCAAGATACGTGTTCAAGTTTAACTCAACGGCCAAGGAGTAGCCGGCGCCATAATGGTGCGCCGACATCTCCTTACATATCATATCAATAAGAAAAAAAGATGCGCGCCAATGCCCATCTATTGTATTCCCTTCTCACGTGCCCCAATACCAAACTGCGCGTGCCATTTCTGTGGTGCAAGTGTGTTTAAGTAGTCGCAGTTTCATCTTTCACAATCATGAGGGTTCCCATATTGAAAGTATTCCTTCCCCGAACTTGTGGCAGGGACGCACGATGCGAAATTACAAAATGATCGCGCTTGAAAGCTTCATACAAATGCACTGTCGACCCGCCGAACATAGTCAGTAATCTAAAACAAAGCGGAAATAAACGGTGCGTCCGCTCATTCATTTAAGGTAAGTTTCCCACCACATTCCGAATGGAACGTACCACTCATTTGTGCCTAGCACAGGCGCATTTGTTCTTTCGAAGAGAACACAGTGTTCCGCTACACCGTGTGATTATGTAAACGTCAAGCCGAGCAGTGTCGTTTGCTGGCCGGCCTGGCTATGTTTCTTTCGGCGACGCGCAAACGGAGCACTCGGTGCGAAAACGGGAAATGCCCATACCTCGTGTCGACCGCCTTTCTTTACTGGATTTCGTACTTCTTTGTGCACTATATAAATCACCTGCGTGGTACCCCTGTCATGCGTACGCACAGTTTTGTTTTTTCCTTCACTCGGGCTGTCGATACTTTGCTTTCGGACAATAATTAGCATGCAGTCCGCCGCCACGCTTTTCTGCTTCTACAGCTATTGTCACATGCGTCTATATATTTCTCCCCTATCTTTTCTTGCATCAATGCTTCCGCACATTTTTCACCGCGCCACGCACTTTAAGCTACATTCACTCCTCCTACAGTCTCGAAACGGGCCTGCCCTGCGCTCTCAAGAAATAAATGCCCCAATTTCGTAAACAAATGAATGGCGTGGCAGAGAAGGAACTCTGCGCTGTCTGATGAATGTGGCTGTACCCTTCACATCGGGCGGCAGCTATCACCACCTAGCCATAATGCTGACCTAACAAACAGCTACATTTATCTTGTTTTTTTTCTCTCTTTAAATAGTGAAGTATAGGACCGCGGTGCTTTGCAGTGAATGGTTTAGTTTTCACTCTTGCCTTGACTTTAGCCACCAATAAGATAACCACCTTCTAGTTAATTCTACCCGCCTAAAGTCTATTTTGCCCTCCCCCGTCTCTAAACCCCGGTGCTTTTGAAAAACTCTGCGCCATCATTCTAAACTATAAGGTGAAGCCCTTTACATAGCATTATCAAGTGTTCGGCAGTTTCCTTCTCTCCGCATGCACTGCATACCGTGTATACCCCTTCATATTTGGCCCGACATGTCGGAGTTGCTCGGGCAAGCGCTGACGCGAGTTTCCTATTCTATCATTTCCCAAGAGCTGAACACACTCGAGTTCATGTTACCTTTTTTTGAGAGAAGCGGCCACCTTCCCCCTGTTTTTTTTTTTTTTTTTTAATTACCACGCTCCTGGTTTTGTTTTCCCTCCATTACCGTACTTGTGGCACTTTTCTCCGCGCACTCGGTCTTCTCTAATTTACCTGTTCAACCTCCCCGAGCACACACGTCGAGCGCGGCACACCAACGCTCCTGCTAGCGGTGTTCAACAGAGAGAAGAGGATGGATTCGGAGCCGAATCTCTCAGCACAACCCCTATGCCGACGCAGACAATTTGGGTGGCTCTGAGAAGAGCCGTTGATTTGTCGTTGCTCGCTGTGGCCCACGACGCACGCCTACTTGGAGCTGGTGTACTTGGTGACGGCTTTTGTACCCTCGGACACCGCGTGCTTGGCCAGCTCTCCGGGCAGCAGCAGGCGCACCGCGGTCTGGATCTCCCGGCTCGTGATGGTCGAGCGCTTGTTGTAGTGAGCAAGGCGTGACGACTCGGCGGCGATACGCTCGAAGATGTCGTTCACGAAGCTGTTCATGATGGACATGGCCTTGCTGGAGACACCAGTGTCGGGGTGCACCTGCTTCAGCACCTTATAGATGTAGATGGAGAAGCTCTCCTTCCTGCGGCGCTTCTTCTTCTTCTTGTCCGTGGCGCGCACATTCTTCTGCGCCTTGCCGGCCTTCTTGACGGCTTTGCCAGACGGTTGGGGAGGCATGATTTCACACAACACGCACGCGAGACCAGAGTCGAATGCGCGTGTCCCCCCGTCTCGCCGCGCTTAAATATGAGCGAGGGGTGTTGACGAGATCAGCACAACGCGCGCGCCCCATTGGTTCGCACGGCTTCTCTCTCTCACACTCTCATCCGTTCCCCGCGAGCGGCGGCGCGCGATGGTGGCAACGGAAACCATTCGAGCACGGCTCTCATCTCAGAAGGCAGCAGCTTTCTTGTTTTCGGCAACCGGCGTCGTACCAAGCGAAAAGCAACACCATGTCCGGACGTGGCAAGGGCGGCAAGGCGAAAGGCAAGAGCAAGACCCGTTCTAGCCGCGCGGGGCTTCAGTTCCCCGTGGGCCGTATTCACCGCCTCCTACGCAAGGGAAACTACGCCGAGCGCGTCGGAGCTGGCGCTCCGGTCTACCTGGCTGCCGTACTCGAGTACCTGGCCGCCGAGGTGCTCGAGCTGGCGGGCAACGCCGCTCGTGACAACAAGAAGACCCGGATCATCCCCCGTCACTTGCAGCTCGCCATCCGCAACGACGAGGAGCTGAACAAACTGCTTTCCGGCGTCACCATCGCGCAGGGCGGTGTGTTGCCCAACATTCAAGCCGTGCTTCTTCCAAAGAAGACGGAGAAGAAGGCGTAAGCGAGCACCCCTTCCGCGCGCTCGCCGCATTCCCCAAACGGTCCTTCTAAGGACCACCCAAACAGGTGACGCGGCCGTGTTTCGCTTCGCAGTCACGATGGCTCTGTTCGTACCCTCAAGCGTGTTTGTTTTTCTATACTTTATATATATTTCCTCGCGACATCAGTTAGCCACAAGTGCGCGACGCCAAATGCTGCAAAGAGACAACCAAATCACGCAGCTCGGCACCGAAAAAGACAGAAAAGAGCATGTAAGCGTTGTCATTTCTCATTAAAAAAAAAAAAAAAAAAGCTCCACACGTAACCGTCTATCCTTACGATGACACCTGAACGGGTCAGCACAGGGACAGAGTAAATTTAATACCTTTGAATAGAAAAACAAACGTAAGGTAAAAAAAAAAAAGAGAGAGAGAGAGAGAGAACCCGCCGTTAGCGCATTCCATTTGGTGCTTCTAACACAATTTATTTCGTCTATCTTGCTAGGCAGCGCAGCCACTATTACACAGAACACACAACACAAGCGCTTAACTTCAACTAAACGTTTATTGCAAAAAAAAAAAAAAAAAAAATTGTCCAGAATATGGCACAAAAACTTGTTCAGCTTCAAAAGAAATGAAAGGAAATGACACGCGATGATTTCGAGTGTGTTAGTGCACTCTCTATCGCGCTCACGCGGAAAGAACTGTTTTTTGGATGGGGTGATAGAGAATAACAGACAGTAATGTGCGGGACTGGCACGTGTGCTTTTTGTTGTCTACCTTTTACTATTCTTTTTCTCTGTTCACCCCCTTTATAAACTCTGACGTTTGCAATGAAAGTTCAGTTGAAGTTAAGCGCTTGTGTTGTGAGGTCTGTGTAATAGTGGCTGCGCTTCCTAGCGAGATGGATCCTTACCAACTGGCCCGATACAATTGTTTATTTCGTCTCTCGGTAAAACTTCATCACCTCCTACGAGTGCACCCAAAAGTTGCGCCGGGGTCCAGCAGCCCAAGTCACCATGGCGTTACGCAAACAGAAGCCCTCAAAAACACCTTACAAGCGGCGGGCAAAAAGGTAAACACATAAATGAAATTGACACACCACAGGGTCGCAGCACGGCTGCTGCACACACACCGACTGAAGCTAGCCTACCTTTTCTCTGTCTACTCATAATGATACACACTTTTACCTTGAATTTGTCAAAGCTGAGCCATTTCTTCGTAATAACGACGCGCCGACGTTCCGTTCTTCCGCGCGCTAGACAACGGCAGCCACGTACGTACAAAACATGACAGCAAAAGAGGGTGCGGCCGGAGTACGTGGCCTGGAGTGGTCTCGTAGCCAAAGCAGACACGTTGGTGGTCCTGAGAAGGACCGTTTGTTGTTGCTTGCCTGTCGACCGAAGCGCAGGGAGCAGCCCAACTTAGGCGCGCTCACCGCGAATGCGCCGAGCCAGCTGGATGTCCTTTGGCATGATGGTGACGCGCTTAGCGTGGATGGCGCACAGGTTGGTGTCTTCGAAAAGACCAACGAGGTAGGCCTCGCTAGCTTCCTGTAGGGCCATCACGGCAGAACTCTGGAAACGGAGGTCCGTCTTGAAGTCCTGAGCGATTTCCCGCACCAGGCGCTGAAAGGGAAGCTTGCGGATCAGCAGTTCGGTCGACTTCTGGTATCGGCGAATTTCACGCAGGGCCACGGTTCCAGGCCTGTAACGGTGAGGTTTCTTCACCCCGCCTGTGGCAGGGGCACTCTTGCGAGCAGCCTTGGTAGCAAGCTGCTTACGCGGAGCCTTGCCTCCAGTACTCTTGCGCGCGGTTTGTTTAGTTCGGGCCATGCTGCGTGCGTCCGATCACCTCGACTGACGGAGCGAAACTGCGCTCCTGCCGGAGATCGGCAAAAGCGGCTTCGCCGCACGACCCATCTCTCTCCCTCCCATTGGCCGAAGCGTGAGAACCCGTCCGCGTGCGAGCGCGGAAGCGTACGCCAGGATGCTGGCTGGCGCTCATTTTCGGGCAACCGTGCAGTTCGCGGCTGCAAAGAGGTACACCGAAACGAAACCACTACCGCTGTACAATACAGCCTGCTGCGCATTTCTTTCGCCTTCCAGGCAACACATCAATCGACGCTGTAGCTCGTCGCTTCCCGAAGCGGCGCGACGGAGTGCGAGACGCCACCATTCACGCCAACAGCGCGCATCGCACTAGAGCGCCTCGCATCACCGAGGGCAAATGCGCACTGCCACGCCAAAAAAACTTGCTCCTTGCGTTGTCGCTTATTTGCGACCATTACGTAGATGGGCGAAGACGACGAGAGACCACCGGCAGTGTTGGTATATGCATACACGTCCGCGCAACGACAAGGAGTAAAACGCAACAAAACATTCTAACACAAACACCCCGTACATCCAACTGCCACTGAGCGCGCCTACTTGCTCAATCGCAGACAGTAACGGGACTCAATTTTATCTTCCTTTCCCTCTTAAGAATCACTCATACATACTTGCCAAACTACTAGGTGCGCTCAATGGCGGTTGGATGTACGGGGTGTTTGCGTTCGAATGTTTTGTTTCATTTTTACTCCTATTCCCTCGATATGTCGTCTCACTCTGGCTTCCCTCATGTCTCTTTCTCTACACTTTTATTCCCACCCTTTTAATCCCCCCTCACCCCCCATCCCTTGTGAGCTACCGCTGAGGTGTCGCATCCTGATGCAGACAGTTTCGGGGCTCACTTTCCTCTTCTTTTCCATCTTACACATCAGCAATCCCCCCCCCCCCCCAACCTCTAAGTGCTAAATATGTGGCACAAAAAGCAGGAAATGGACTCAATGAAAGGGTGAAAAATAATAATCATAATAGAAACGAAGATCAACACGCGCCTCAAAAAGCCCCATTCACTCCTCTTTCACATTTTCACGAGAAAATGAAGGTACACACATGGAGAACAATTTTTGTTATAGGTAAGGCTTGCCTGAGCAGAACCACTGTCGTGCGCCTTGGTTACACATTCGACACGCCTCGTCCTGTGCGGAGGTGGGTGGGAAACCAAGGGTGCACTTGAAAATGCAATGCTCGTGGGTTGGTGTCGCCATCTGACGGCAGGCTCACGCGAGCGCGCCTTGCTTTCGAATTTCCCGCGCTCGAACCTCTCGCGTTTACATCATGGGCTAGTCCCCCCCCCCCCCCCCCCTCTCGCGTGGGCGGCGAAGCCAGCCTCCCTAGAGTGACCACCTCTGCCGGCGAAATGGAAACACTTGTTGCGTAGCTGTCCGTCCAAGTAAAGCTTTCACAACTGCAGTGTTCGCAGCACCAGTACAGTACATGAGTGCCACTTCTATCAAGTGCAGCTTCCCTCAGCACGCTGCATGGGCAGCGCTTATTGTGTACTTGCTTCTGACTTGCGCAGAAATTCTGTTTAAACATCCCCTTCCACTTTTCTTTCTTTTTTTTTTTGTATTTTGCAGCTCGGCAGCGCCAGGTGTGAAAAAAAAAAACAAACAAAAATTATTAGGCGTGACAATGTACACAATGTGTTATTGAATGGGGCACTTCTGAGTGCACAGCGGGCGCGGTAAACACGACCAACCTGTCACAATCAATTTTTTCATTTGTAAGTACACATCCCTTCTTCGTCTGGGTGCCCCACGGTAGAACATAGTGCGTTTTTATTTATTTTGACACAACGTGACGCGATCGTGTAGTGGGCATTCCAAAGAAAAAAGCGAGTTCGTGCTTCCTGAGCATAGTCGTGTCTCCAAGAATGCAGTGACCAGGGTAGAACGCTGCGCTCGGCTTCTTCCTTCGCGCGATAAGGTAACTAGGCGACGTTCGCTTGACGGGCCCGTTTTAGCAGCTTGGCTTGCAGGAAGGAGAGGAAGAACTCGCAGATGCGGCGATTGATTCGTGCATGCAGACCCAGGAGAAAGACGACGACGCGAACGAAATGCGGTGAACGTGACAAGTACCCAGCGCGATCAAGCTACTACTACACGAGGTGCTGCTCACCTGAGCGATGACGCAATGATATTGCAAAGAGGGACGGACGGGTATGGCGAACCGCTGGGATCACACTGCCGAAGCATCAAGTGGGTAGCCCTGAAGAGGGCTGTTGTGTTCTCGTTGGCTGGCTGCAGGCGACGCCGCTGGCTTCTTAGCCTCCGAATCCGTACAGGGTGCGGCCCTGACGCTTGAGGGCGTACACGACGTCCATGGCTGTCACGGTCTTCCTTTTGGCGTGCTCGGTGTAAGTGACGGCATCGCGGATCACGTTCTCGAGGAACACCTTGAGAACGCCGCGAGTTTCCTCGTAGATGAGGCCAGAGATGCGCTTGACACCGCCACGGCGCGCCAGACGACGGATGGCCGGCTTGGTTATGCCCTGGATGTTGTCACGCAACACCTTTCGATGACGCTTGGCGCCACCCTTCCCCAGCCCTTTGCCACCTTTGCCACGGCCAGACATGACGGCAATTCATGTACGCGTACGTACAAGCCCAGCGGATACAACGCGTTCGCTAAAAAACGTTTCATCGTGTCCACTGAACATGACACACGCAATATTTGTCAAAACTCACAGCTGCAACAGCTCACCTGTGTGCCGCACGTAAATAAACTGCACACTTAACACTTTGCGACTACTCGTCCCCGGCGTGTGCCCCCCCCCCTCTTTTTTTTTTTCTTTTCTATGTTCTCGCTTTCTCTCTAATCACATCAATGCCTCATTTGCACGCACGAAACCCGTTTCACGGCGTCACTTTGACGCCATCCTTGTCGCCAAACCAAGGGACTAACACACGCGGTCCGGGCACGGCCTCATGGCCGGAAATTTCTAAACAAAGCGTGCTCGCGTTGTTGTGGACGCCGGCACGTGAAATTCGGCAAAGTAACAGCACCTTTGGCTGGCTACGCGTGTCTCAAATTTTACTGTGGCAGCTCCACTACATATCGCGATACGGCAGTTTCACCGAAGCCACGCAACGCGACCGCGCTCATTTCAGCATTCACGGGGACGGCAGAGAGTGAGAGCGCACCTCCTCTCGGGCGCGCCTCTCCTCCCGTAAACACGGACTGTCAAGCGGTCCGGTCGCAGCGAAGTTTCCCCATCTCCTTGCGGGGTGGTTCAACACCTGCCCGTTTCAAGTGCACGGTTGCACTGTGAGGAACCCTGCAAGGGTCACGCAATTACAGGCAAAACAGCCCTAACTCTAAAGCGCCTTACATAGGACGAGATTGGAGCGTAAAATGCACCACCCTTTATGCATTCTTTCTTCTTTACAGCGTTGGAAGAGTGTTCGTTCGCTGCATGTTTTACGCATGCGTACTTTCGCTTACATAATACCTTCGGAGGCTGACAACCTGTTAAGTAATCTATCAACGACTATCCGGACGGCATCAGCTGTGCAAAGAAGATTTGCAGTTGGCCTTCCAGAGCCGTCCAGAGCACACAAAGTAGGTCTACACATCGTGGCAACCAATATTTCGAAAAAAGTGAATTGCGTAGTATTATAAAGAATACAACTTTCAGAATGAGCAAAACTGCTTGGTTTGACCAAAGTACAAAGAGGTGCGATTTATACCACATCGATCCATTTATTGAATTAAAAATTACGCTGGCATTAGATAGAATATCGGAAACTCTAATTGACCGATTGAGGCTAGGCACGGCATACACAAAAACATTTGTTTTTTTTTTTTCTTTGCACAGACACGGCAGAGCTGAAAGTCCCGAATGCGAATGCGGATTGATAGATGAAGACGTATGTCACCTTCTCGTAGACTGTCCACATCACGAGACGCCGTCTTAAGTCCGAACAGTTGGCATTAGACCGCAGACCGTTTAACATGAAGAAACTTCTGGGTCCGTGGCCTACTCGAGTTTTACAGTCGCACGCTTTAAAAGCATCAACACGTTCTTTACAAGACAGCGGGATTGCTGATAAGTATTAAGAAATAACGAACTTTCATTTGTAACAAATGTACTTATTATGTACAGTATCACGTGACTCTCATCATGTGTGTGTTGTGAAATGAATGACGTGTCGACAATTATGTACACACGAGCGAATGCATCTTTATACGGACCAGACGTGTGCTCTACTGTTTTGTGCTGGTGGACCGAATATTATCGAGGGACATTATATCAGAGACTTCATTCATTGACTTTCGAACATTTACTTACCATTGTGTTCTGATATGTGCGTATAAGTGTAAGTGTGTCTTTGCATATCTCTGCCCGAGTTTTCTACTTTCCATGCACTGCTTTGTACGTTTTGCTTCAAGATACGTGTTCAAGTTTAACTCAACGGCCAAGGAGTAGCCGGCGCCATAATGGTGCGCCGACATCTCCTTACATATCATATCAATAAGAAAAAAAGATGCGCGCCAATGCCCATCTATTGTATTCCCTTCTCACGTGCCCCAATACCAAACTGCGCGTGCCATTTCTGTGGTGCAAGTGTGTTTAAGTAGTCGCAGTTTCATCTTTCACAATCATGAGGGTTCCCATATTGAAAGTATTCCTTCCCCGAACTTGTGGCAGGGACGCACGATGCGAAATTACAAAATGATCGCGCTTGAAAGCTTCATACAAATGCACTGTCGACCCGCCGAACATAGTCAGTAATCTAAAACAAAGCGGAAATAAACGGTGCGTCCGCTCATTCATTTAAGGTAAGTTTCCCACCACATTCCGAATGGAACGTACCACTCATTTGTGCCTAGCACAGGCGCATTTGTTCTTTCGAAGAGAACACAGTGTTCCGCTACACCGTGTGATTATGTAAACGTCAAGCCGAGCAGTGTCGTTTGCTGGCCGGCCTGGCTATGTTTCTTTCGGCGACGCGCAAACGGAGCACTCGGTGCGAAAACGGGAAATGCCCATACCTCGTGTCGACCGCCTTTCTTTACTGGATTTCGTACTTCTTTGTGCACTATATAAATCACCTGCGTGGTACCCCTGTCATGCGTACGCACAGTTTTGTTTTTTCCTTCACTCGGGCTGTCGATACTTTGCTTTCGGACAATAATTAGCATGCAGTCCGCCGCCACGCTTTTCTGCTTCTACAGCTATTGTCACATGCGTCTATATATTTCTCCCCTATCTTTTCTTGCATCAATGCTTCCGCACATTTTTCACCGCGCCACGCACTTTAAGCTACATTCACTCCTCCTACAGTCTCGAAACGGGCCTGCCCTGCGCTCTCAAGAAATAAATGCCCCAATTTCGTAAACAAATGAATGGCGTGGCAGAGAAGGAACTCTGCGCTGTCTGATGAATGTGGCTGTACCCTTCACATCGGGCGGCAGCTATCACCACCTAGCCATAATGCTGACCTAACAAACAGCTACATTTATCTTGTTTTTTTTCTCTCTTTAAATAGTGAAGTATAGGACCGCGGTGCTTTGCAGTGAATGGTTTAGTTTTCACTCTTGCCTTGACTTTAGCCACCAATAAGATAACCACCTTCTAGTTAATTCTACCCGCCTAAAGTCTATTTTGCCCTCCCCCGTCTCTAAACCCCGGTGCTTTTGAAAAACTCTGCGCCATCATTCTAAACTATAAGGTGAAGCCCTTTACATAGCATTATCAAGTGTTCGGCAGTTTCCTTCTCTCCGCATGCACTGCATACCGTGTATACCCCTTCATATTTGGCCCGACATGTCGGAGTTGCTCGGGCAAGCGCTGACGCGAGTTTCCTATTCTATCATTTCCCAAGAGCTGAACACACTCGAGTTCATGTTACCTTTTTTTGAGAGAAGCGGCCACCTTCCCCCTGTTTTTTTTTTTTTTTTTAATTACCACGCTCCTGGTTTTGTTTTCCCTCCATTACCGTACTTGTGGCACTTTTCTCCGCGCACTCGGTCTTCTCTAATTTACCTGTTCAACCTCCCCGAGCACACACGTCGAGCGCGGCACACCAACGCTCCTGCTAGCGGTGTTCAACAGAGAGAAGAGGATGGATTCGGAGCCGAATCTCTCAGCACAACCCCTATGCCGACGCAGACAATTTGGGTGGCTCTGAGAAGAGCCGTTGATTTGTCGTTGCTCGCTGTGGCCCACGACGCACGCCTACTTGGAGCTGGTGTACTTGGTGACGGCTTTTGTACCCTCGGACACCGCGTGCTTGGCCAGCTCTCCGGGCAGCAGCAGGCGCACCGCGGTCTGGATCTCCCGGCTCGTGATGGTCGAGCGCTTGTTGTAGTGAGCAAGGCGTGACGACTCGGCGGCGATACGCTCGAAGATGTCGTTCACGAAGCTGTTCATGATGGACATGGCCTTGCTGGAGACACCAGTGTCGGGGTGCACCTGCTTCAGCACCTTATAGATGTAGATGGAGAAGCTCTCCTTCCTGCGGCGCTTCTTCTTCTTCTTGTCCGTGGCGCGCACATTCTTCTGCGCCTTGCCGGCCTTCTTGACGGCTTTGCCAGACGGTTGGGGAGGCATGATTTCACACAACACGCACGCGAGACCAGAGTCGAATGCGCGTGTCCCCCCGTCTCGCCGCGCTTAAATATGAGCGAGGGGTGTTGACGAGATCAGCACAACGCGCGCGCCCCATTGGTTCGCACGGCTTCTCTCTCTCACACTCTCATCCGTTCCCCGCGAGCGGCGGCGCGCGATGGTGGCAACGGAAACCATTCGAGCACGGCTCTCATCTCAGAAGGCAGCAGCTTTCTTGTTTTCGGCAACCGGCGTCGTACCAAGCGAAAAGCAACACCATGTCCGGACGTGGCAAGGGCGGCAAGGCGAAAGGCAAGAGCAAGACCCGTTCTAGCCGCGCGGGGCTTCAGTTCCCCGTGGGCCGTATTCACCGCCTCCTACGCAAGGGAAACTACGCCGAGCGCGTCGGAGCTGGCGCTCCGGTCTACCTGGCTGCCGTACTCGAGTACCTGGCCGCCGAGGTGCTCGAGCTGGCGGGCAACGCCGCTCGTGACAACAAGAAGACCCGGATCATCCCCCGTCACTTGCAGCTCGCCATCCGCAACGACGAGGAGCTGAACAAACTGCTTTCCGGCGTCACCATCGCGCAGGGCGGTGTGTTGCCCAACATTCAAGCCGTGCTTCTTCCAAAGAAGACGGAGAAGAAGGCGTAAGCGAGCACCCCTTCCGCGCGCTCGCCGCATTCCCCAAACGGTCCTTCTAAGGACCACCCAAACAGGTGACGCGGCCGTGTTTCGCTTCGCAGTCACGATGGCTCTGTTCGTACCCTCAAGCGTGTTTGTTTTTCTATACTTTATATATATTTCCTCGCGACATCAGTTAGCCACAAGTGCGCGACGCCAAATGCTGCAAAGAGACAACCAAATCACGCAGCTCGGCACCGAAAAAGACAGAAAAGAGCATGTAAGCGTTGTCATTTCTCATTAAAAAAAAAAAAAAAAAAAGCTCCACACGTAACCGTCTATCCTTACGATGACACCTGAACGGGTCAGCACAGGGACAGAGTAAATTTAATACCTTTGAATAGAAAAACAAACGTAAGGTAAAAAAAAAAAAGAGAGAGAGAGAGAGAGAACCCGCCGTTAGCGCATTCCATTTGGTGCTTCTAACACAATTTATTTCGTCTATCTTGCTAGGCAGCGCAGCCACTATTACACAGAACACACAACACAAGCGCTTAACTTCAACTAAACGTTTATTGCAAAAAAAAAAAAAAAAATTGTCCAGAATATGGCACAAAAACTTGTTCAGCTTCAAAAGAAATGAAAGGAAATGACACGCGATGATTTCGAGTGTGTTAGTGCACTCTCTATCGCGCTCACGCGGAAAGAACTGTTTTTTGGATGGGGTGATAGAGAATAACAGACAGTAATGTGCGGGACTGGCACGTGTGCTTTTTGTTGTCTACCTTTTACTATTCTTTTTCTCTGTTCACCCCCTTTATAAACTCTGACGTTTGCAATGAAAGTTCAGTTGAAGTTAAGCGCTTGTGTTGTGAGGTCTGTGTAATAGTGGCTGCGCTTCCTAGCGAGATGGATCCTTACCAACTGGCCCGATACAATTGTTTATTTCGTCTCTCGGTAAAACTTCATCACCTCCTACGAGTGCACCCAAAAGTTGCGCCGGGGTCCAGCAGCCCAAGTCACCATGGCGTTACGCAAACAGAAGCCCTCAAAAACACCTTACAAGCGGCGGGCAAAAAGGTAAACACATAAATGAAATTGACACACCACAGGGTCGCAGCACGGCTGCTGCACACACACCGACTGAAGCTAGCCTACCTTTTCTCTGTCTACTCATAATGATACACACTTTTACCTTGAATTTGTCAAAGCTGAGCCATTTCTTCGTAATAACGACGCGCCGACGTTCCGTTCTTCCGCGCGCTAGACAACGGCAGCCACGTACGTACAAAACATGACAGCAAAAGAGGGTGCGGCCGGAGTACGTGGCCTGGAGTGGTCTCGTAGCCAAAGCAGACACGTTGGTGGTCCTGAGAAGGACCGTTTGTTGTTGCTTGCCTGTCGACCGAAGCGCAGGGAGCAGCCCAACTTAGGCGCGCTCACCGCGAATGCGCCGAGCCAGCTGGATGTCCTTTGGCATGATGGTGACGCGCTTAGCGTGGATGGCGCACAGGTTGGTGTCTTCGAAAAGACCAACGAGGTAGGCCTCGCTAGCTTCCTGTAGGGCCATCACGGCAGAACTCTGGAAACGGAGGTCCGTCTTGAAGTCCTGAGCGATTTCCCGCACCAGGCGCTGAAAGGGAAGCTTGCGGATCAGCAGTTCGGTCGACTTCTGGTATCGGCGAATTTCACGCAGGGCCACGGTTCCAGGCCTGTAACGGTGAGGTTTCTTCACCCCGCCTGTGGCAGGGGCACTCTTGCGAGCAGCCTTGGTAGCAAGCTGCTTACGCGGAGCCTTGCCTCCAGTACTCTTGCGCGCGGTTTGTTTAGTTCGGGCCATGCTGCGTGCGTCCGATCACCTCGACTGACGGAGCGAAACTGCGCTCCTGCCGGAGATCGGCAAAAGCGGCTTCGCCGCACGACCCATCTCTCTCCCTCCCATTGGCCGAAGCGTGAGAACCCGTCCGCGTGCGAGCGCGGAAGCGTACGCCAGGATGCTGGCTGGCGCTCATTTTCGGGCAACCGTGCAGTTCGCGGCTGCAAAGAGGTACACCGAAACGAAACCACTACCGCTGTACAATACAGCCTGCTGCGCATTTCTTTCGCCTTCCAGGCAACACATCAATCGACGCTGTAGCTCGTCGCTTCCCGAAGCGGCGCGACGGAGTGCGAGACGCCACCATTCACGCCAACAGCGCGCATCGCACTAGAGCGCCTCGCATCACCGAGGGCAAATGCGCACTGCCACGCCAAAAAAACTTGCTCCTTGCGTTGTCGCTTATTTGCGACCATTACGTAGATGGGCGAAGACGACGAGAGACCACCGGCAGTGTTGGTATATGCATACACGTCCGCGCAACGACAAGGAGTAAAACGCAACAAAACATTCTAACACAAACACCCCGTACATCCAACTGCCACTGAGCGCGCCTACTTGCTCAATCGCAGACAGTAACGGGACTCAATTTTATCTTCCTTTCCCTCTTAAGAATCACTCATACATACTTGCCAAACTACTAGGTGCGCTCAATGGCGGTTGGATGTACGGGGTGTTTGCGTTCGAATGTTTTGTTTCATTTTTACTCCTATTCCCTCGATATGTCGTCTCACTCTGGCTTCCCTCATGTCTCTTTCTCTACACTTTTATTCCCACCCTTTTAATCCCCCCTCACCCCCCATCCCTTGTGAGCTACCGCTGAGGTGTCGCATCCTGATGCAGACAGTTTCGGGGCTCACTTTCCTCTTCTTTTCCATCTTACACATCAGCAATCCCCCCCCCCCCCCCCCAACCTCTAAGTGCTAAATATGTGGCACAAAAAGCAGGAAATGGACTCAATGAAAGGGTGAAAAATAATAATCATAATAGAAACGAAGATCAACACGCGCCTCAAAAAGCCCCATTCACTCCTCTTTCACATTTTCACGAGAAAATGAAGGTACACACATGGAGAACAATTTTTGTTATAGGTAGGCTTGCCTGAGCAGAACCACTGTCGTGCGCCTTGGTTACACATTCGACACGCCTCGTCCTGTGCGGAGGTGGGTGGGAAACCAAGGGTGCACTTGAAAATGCAATGCTCGTGGGTTGGTGTCGCCATCTGACGGCAGGCTCACGCGAGCGCGCCTTGCTTTCGAATTTCCCGCGCTCGAACCTCTCGCGTTTACATCATGGGCTAGTCCCCCCCCCCCCCCCCTCTCGCGTGGGCGGCGAAGCCAGCCTCCCTAGAGTGACCACCTCTGCCGGCGAAATGGAAACACTTGTTGCGTAGCTGTCCGTCCAAGTAAAGCTTTCACAACTGCAGTGTTCGCAGCACCAGTACAGTACATGAGTGCCACTTCTATCAAGTGCAGCTTCCCTCAGCACGCTGCATGGGCAGCGCTTATTGTGTACTTGCTTCTGACTTGCGCAGAAATTCTGTTTAAACATCCCCTTCCACTTTTCTTTCTTTTTTTTTTTGTATTTTGCAGCTCGGCAGCGCCAGGTGTGAAAAAAAAAAACAAACAAAAATTATTAGGCGTGACAATGTACACAATGTGTTATTGAATGGGGCACTTCTGAGTGCACAGCGGGCGCGGTAAACACGACCAACCTGTCACAATCAATTTTTTCATTTGTAAGTACACATCCCTTCTTCGTCTGGGTGCCCCACGGTAGAACATAGTGCGTTTTTATTTATTTTGACACAACGTGACGCGATCGTGTAGTGGGCATTCCAAAGAAAAAAGCGAGTTCGTGCTTCCTGAGCATAGTCGTGTCTCCAAGAATGCAGTGACCAGGGTAGAACGCTGCGCTCGGCTTCTTCCTTCGCGCGATAAGGTAACTAGGCGACGTTCGCTTGACGGGCCCGTTTTAGCAGCTTGGCTTGCAGGAAGGAGAGGAAGAACTCGCAGATGCGGCGATTGATTCGTGCATGCAGACCCAGGAGAAAGACGACGACGCGAACGAAATGCGGTGAACGTGACAAGTACCCAGCGCGATCAAGCTACTACTACACGAGGTGCTGCTCACCTGAGCGATGACGCAATGATATTGCAAAGAGGGACGGACGGGTATGGCGAACCGCTGGGATCACACTGCCGAAGCATCAAGTGGGTAGCCCTGAAGAGGGCTGTTGTGTTCTCGTTGGCTGGCTGCAGGCGACGCCGCTGGCTTCTTAGCCTCCGAATCCGTACAGGGTGCGGCCCTGACGCTTGAGGGCGTACACGACGTCCATGGCTGTCACGGTCTTCCTTTTGGCGTGCTCGGTGTAAGTGACGGCATCGCGGATCACGTTCTCGAGGAACACCTTGAGAACGCCGCGAGTTTCCTCGTAGATGAGGCCAGAGATGCGCTTGACACCGCCACGGCGCGCCAGACGACGGATGGCCGGCTTGGTTATGCCCTGGATGTTGTCACGCAACACCTTTCGATGACGCTTGGCGCCACCCTTCCCCAGCCCTTTGCCACCTTTGCCACGGCCAGACATGACGGCTTCCGAAGTTTCTGCTTCTGCTTCGAAACGCGCCCGGAAAGCGAATGGTGGTGGTGGTAGTGGTTACAATGAAGAGGAAAAAGGCACCTAATTTCTGTCTGCCTTCAGGCGACACGGCGCAGTGCCTTATAGGGGTGGGGTGAAGGAGGGATAAAAAGGATAGAAGGAAAGTAGAAGCAGAAGAAGACAGCCAACGAGAGGAAAAAGAAGGAGATAGGAAAGTGGGGATCCGGTCGAAGCAGTCCAAGGGCGGGGTGCCACAGTGCGAGAGCTACACGGCGTCAGGAGACCGCGGAGGGCGAACCAGTCGGCGGGAGCTACGCTGAAGTCGGAGATCGCGAGGGCACAACCGTCCAGCTTGAAATCCTGCGAGCGAATCCGCGAATGCTCGACACGATCGAGTCGCGGTGTCGGCGCCGGCCCGCGAGACTGAGGAGGAAGGCGAACGGCGCACGCCGGTTGGTCGGCGGCCAGCTCGTCTCTCTCTCCCTCTTTTCTTCGCGAGGAGCGCGTTGGCCGCGCAGGTTGCTGCACTGACTATTTTTCTGCACTACAAGATTGAATATACACGGCAAACATGCTTTCGTTTGTTTGTTTGTTTTTAATTCTTTTCTCGTTACTGTTGCTAAGTTTCTTGCCCATTCATTCACGCACCCTTCACTGCTGCAAAATGGCGTATCAGTCGTATCAGCTGCCCCAGCGGCAAGGAGACATCAAACCGAGTAAGCGACAATTCATGTACGCGTACGTACAAGCCCAGCGGATACAACGCGTTCGCTAAAAAACGTTTCATCGTGTCCACTGAACATGACACACGCAATATTTGTCAAAACTCACAGCTGCAACAGCTCACCTGTGTGCCGCACGTAAATAAACTGCACACTTAACACTTTGCGACTACTCGTCCCCGGCGTGTGCCCCCCCCCCTCTTTTTTTTTTTTCTTTTCTATGTTCTCGCTTTCTCTCTAATCACATCAATGCCTCATTTGCACGCACGAAACCCGTTTCACGGCGTCACTTTGACGCCATCCTTGTCGCCAAACCAAGGGACTAACACACGCGGTCCGGGCACGGCCTCATGGCCGGAAATTTCTAAACAAAGCGTGCTCGCGTTGTTGTGGACGCCGGCACGTGAAATTCGGCAAAGTAACAGCACCTTTGGCTGGCTACGCGTGTCTCAAATTTTACTGTGGCAGCTCCACTACATATCGCGATACGGCAGTTTCACCGAAGCCACGCAACGCGACCGCGCTCATTTCAGCATTCACGGGGACGGCAGAGAGTGAGAGCGCACCTCCTCTCGGGCGCGCCTCTCCTCCCGTAAACACGGACTGTCAAGCGGTCCGGTCGCAGCGAAGTTTCCCCATCTCCTTGCGGGGTGGTTCAACACCTGCCCGTTTCAAGTGCACGGTTGCACTGTGAGGAACCCTGCAAGGGTCACGCAATTACAGGCAAAACAGCCCTAACTCTAAAGCGCCTTACATAGGACGAGATTGGAGCGTAAAATGCACCACCCTTTATGCATTCTTTCTTCTTTACAGCGTTGGAAGAGTGTTCGTTCGCTGCATGTTTTACGCATGCGTACTTTCGCTTACATAATACCTTCGGAGGCTGACAACCTGTTAAGTAATCTATCAACGACTATCCGGACGGCATCAGCTGTGCAAAGAAGATTTGCAGTTGGCCTTCCAGAGCCGTCCAGAGCACACAAAGTAGGTCTACACATCGTGGCAACCAATATTTCGAAAAAAGTGAATTGCGTAGTATTATAAAGAATACAACTTTCAGAATGAGCAAAACTGCTTGGTTTGACCAAAGTACAAAGAGGTGCGATTTATACCACATCGATCCATTTATTGAATTAAAAATTACGCTGGCATTAGATAGAATATCGGAAACTCTAATTGACCGATTGAGGCTAGGCACGGCATACACAAAAACATTTGTTTTTTTTTTTTCTTTGCACAGACACGGCAGAGCTGAAAGTCCCGAATGCGAATGCGGATTGATAGATGAAGACGTATGTCACCTTCTCGTAGACTGTCCACATCACGAGACGCCGTCTTAAGTCCGAACAGTTGGCATTAGACCGCAGACCGTTTAACATGAAGAAACTTCTGGGTCCGTGGCCTACTCGAGTTTTACAGTCGCACGCTTTAAAAGCATCAACACGTTCTTTACAAGACAGCGGGATTGCTGATAAGTATTAAGAAATAACGAACTTTCATTTGTAACAAATGTACTTATTATGTACAGTATCACGTGACTCTCATCATGTGTGTGTTGTGAAATGAATGACGTGTCGACAATTATGTACACACGAGCGAATGCATCTTTATACGGACCAGACGTGTGCTCTACTGTTTTGTGCTGGTGGACCGAATATTATCGAGGGACATTATATCAGAGACTTCATTCATTGACTTTCGAACATTTACTTACCATTGTGTTCTGATATGTGCGTATAAGTGTAAGTGTGTCTTTGCATATCTCTGCCCGAGTTTTCTACTTTCCATGCACTGCTTTGTACGTTTTGCTTCAAGATACGTGTTCAAGTTTAACTCAACGGCCAAGGAGTAGCCGGCGCCATAATGGTGCGCCGACATCTCCTTACATATCATATCAATAAGAAAAAAAGATGCGCGCCAATGCCCATCTATTGTATTCCCTTCTCACGTGCCCCAATACCAAACTGCGCGTGCCATTTCTGTGGTGCAAGTGTGTTTAAGTAGTCGCAGTTTCATCTTTCACAATCATGAGGGTTCCCATATTGAAAGTATTCCTTCCCCGAACTTGTGGCAGGGACGCACGATGCGAAATTACAAAATGATCGCGCTTGAAAGCTTCATACAAATGCACTGTCGACCCGCCGAACATAGTCAGTAATCTAAAACAAAGCGGAAATAAACGGTGCGTCCGCTCATTCATTTAAGGTAAGTTTCCCACCACATTCCGAATGGAACGTACCACTCATTTGTGCCTAGCACAGGCGCATTTGTTCTTTCGAAGAGAACACAGTGTTCCGCTACACCGTGTGATTATGTAAACGTCAAGCCGAGCAGTGTCGTTTGCTGGCCGGCCTGGCTATGTTTCTTTCGGCGACGCGCAAACGGAGCACTCGGTGCGAAAACGGGAAATGCCCATACCTCGTGTCGACCGCCTTTCTTTACTGGATTTCGTACTTCTTTGTGCACTATATAAATCACCTGCGTGGTACCCCTGTCATGCGTACGCACAGTTTTGTTTTTTCCTTCACTCGGGCTGTCGATACTTTGCTTTCGGACAATAATTAGCATGCAGTCCGCCGCCACGCTTTTCTGCTTCTACAGCTATTGTCACATGCGTCTATATATTTCTCCCCTATCTTTTCTTGCATCAATGCTTCCGCACATTTTTCACCGCGCCACGCACTTTAAGCTACATTCACTCCTCCTACAGTCTCGAAACGGGCCTGCCCTGCGCTCTCAAGAAATAAATGCCCCAATTTCGTAAACAAATGAATGGCGTGGCAGAGAAGGAACTCTGCGCTGTCTGATGAATGTGGCTGTACCCTTCACATCGGGCGGCAGCTATCACCACCTAGCCATAATGCTGACCTAACAAACAGCTACATTTATCTTGTTTTTTTTCTCTCTTTAAATAGTGAAGTATAGGACCGCGGTGCTTTGCAGTGAATGGTTTAGTTTTCACTCTTGCCTTGACTTTAGCCACCAATAAGATAACCACCTTCTAGTTAATTCTACCCGCCTAAAGTCTATTTTGCCCTCCCCCGTCTCTAAACCCCGGTGCTTTTGAAAAACTCTGCGCCATCATTCTAAACTATAAGGTGAAGCCCTTTACATAGCATTATCAAGTGTTCGGCAGTTTCCTTCTCTCCGCATGCACTGCATACCGTGTATACCCCTTCATATTTGGCCCGACATGTCGGAGTTGCTCGGGCAAGCGCTGACGCGAGTTTCCTATTCTATCATTTCCCAAGAGCTGAACACACTCGAGTTCATGTTACCTTTTTTTGAGAGAAGCGGCCACCTTCCCCCTGTTTTTTTTTTTTTTTTTAATTACCACGCTCCTGGTTTTGTTTTCCCTCCATTACCGTACTTGTGGCACTTTTCTCCGCGCACTCGGTCTTCTCTAATTTACCTGTTCAACCTCCCCGAGCACACACGTCGAGCGCGGCACACCAACGCTCCTGCTAGCGGTGTTCAACAGAGAGAAGAGGATGGATTCGGAGCCGAATCTCTCAGCACAACCCCTATGCCGACGCAGACAATTTGGGTGGCTCTGAGAAGAGCCGTTGATTTGTCGTTGCTCGCTGTGGCCCACGACGCACGCCTACTTGGAGCTGGTGTACTTGGTGACGGCTTTTGTACCCTCGGACACCGCGTGCTTGGCCAGCTCTCCGGGCAGCAGCAGGCGCACCGCGGTCTGGATCTCCCGGCTCGTGATGGTCGAGCGCTTGTTGTAGTGAGCAAGGCGTGACGACTCGGCGGCGATACGCTCGAAGATGTCGTTCACGAAGCTGTTCATGATGGACATGGCCTTGCTGGAGACACCAGTGTCGGGGTGCACCTGCTTCAGCACCTTATAGATGTAGATGGAGAAGCTCTCCTTCCTGCGGCGCTTCTTCTTCTTCTTGTCCGTGGCGCGCACATTCTTCTGCGCCTTGCCGGCCTTCTTGACGGCTTTGCCAGACGGTTGGGGAGGCATGATTTCACACAACACGCACGCGAGACCAGAGTCGAATGCGCGTGTCCCCCCGTCTCGCCGCGCTTAAATATGAGCGAGGGGTGTTGACGAGATCAGCACAACGCGCGCGCCCCATTGGTTCGCACGGCTTCTCTCTCTCACACTCTCATCCGTTCCCCGCGAGCGGCGGCGCGCGATGGTGGCAACGGAAACCATTCGAGCACGGCTCTCATCTCAGAAGGCAGCAGCTTTCTTGTTTTCGGCAACCGGCGTCGTACCAAGCGAAAAGCAACACCATGTCCGGACGTGGCAAGGGCGGCAAGGCGAAAGGCAAGAGCAAGACCCGTTCTAGCCGCGCGGGGCTTCAGTTCCCCGTGGGCCGTATTCACCGCCTCCTACGCAAGGGAAACTACGCCGAGCGCGTCGGAGCTGGCGCTCCGGTCTACCTGGCTGCCGTACTCGAGTACCTGGCCGCCGAGGTGCTCGAGCTGGCGGGCAACGCCGCTCGTGACAACAAGAAGACCCGGATCATCCCCCGTCACTTGCAGCTCGCCATCCGCAACGACGAGGAGCTGAACAAACTGCTTTCCGGCGTCACCATCGCGCAGGGCGGTGTGTTGCCCAACATTCAAGCCGTGCTTCTTCCAAAGAAGACGGAGAAGAAGGCGTAAGCGAGCACCCCTTCCGCGCGCTCGCCGCATTCCCCAAACGGTCCTTCTAAGGACCACCCAAACAGGTGACGCGGCCGTGTTTCGCTTCGCAGTCACGATGGCTCTGTTCGTACCCTCAAGCGTGTTTGTTTTTCTATACTTTATATATATTTCCTCGCGACATCAGTTAGCCACAAGTGCGCGACGCCAAATGCTGCAAAGAGACAACCAAATCACGCAGCTCGGCACCGAAAAAGACAGAAAAGAGCATGTAAGCGTTGTCATTTCTCATTAAAAAAAAAAAAAAAAAAGCTCCACACGTAACCGTCTATCCTTACGATGACACCTGAACGGGTCAGCACAGGGACAGAGTAAATTTAATACCTTTGAATAGAAAAACAAACGTAAGGTAAAAAAAAAAAAGAGAGAGAGAGAGAGAGAACCCGCCGTTAGCGCATTCCATTTGGTGCTTCTAACACAATTTATTTCGTCTATCTTGCTAGGCAGCGCAGCCACTATTACACAGAACACACAACACAAGCGCTTAACTTCAACTAAACGTTTATTGCAAAAAAAAAAAAAAAAAATTGTCCAGAATATGGCACAAAAACTTGTTCAGCTTCAAAAGAAATGAAAGGAAATGACACGCGATGATTTCGAGTGTGTTAGTGCACTCTCTATCGCGCTCACGCGGAAAGAACTGTTTTTTGGATGGGGTGATAGAGAATAACAGACAGTAATGTGCGGGACTGGCACGTGTGCTTTTTGTTGTCTACCTTTTACTATTCTTTTTCTCTGTTCACCCCCTTTATAAACTCTGACGTTTGCAATGAAAGTTCAGTTGAAGTTAAGCGCTTGTGTTGTGAGGTCTGTGTAATAGTGGCTGCGCTTCCTAGCGAGATGGATCCTTACCAACTGGCCCGATACAATTGTTTATTTCGTCTCTCGGTAAAACTTCATCACCTCCTACGAGTGCACCCAAAAGTTGCGCCGGGGTCCAGCAGCCCAAGTCACCATGGCGTTACGCAAACAGAAGCCCTCAAAAACACCTTACAAGCGGCGGGCAAAAAGGTAAACACATAAATGAAATTGACACACCACAGGGTCGCAGCACGGCTGCTGCACACACACCGACTGAAGCTAGCCTACCTTTTCTCTGTCTACTCATAATGATACACACTTTTACCTTGAATTTGTCAAAGCTGAGCCATTTCTTCGTAATAACGACGCGCCGACGTTCCGTTCTTCCGCGCGCTAGACAACGGCAGCCACGTACGTACAAAACATGACAGCAAAAGAGGGTGCGGCCGGAGTACGTGGCCTGGAGTGGTCTCGTAGCCAAAGCAGACACGTTGGTGGTCCTGAGAAGGACCGTTTGTTGTTGCTTGCCTGTCGACCGAAGCGCAGGGAGCAGCCCAACTTAGGCGCGCTCACCGCGAATGCGCCGAGCCAGCTGGATGTCCTTTGGCATGATGGTGACGCGCTTAGCGTGGATGGCGCACAGGTTGGTGTCTTCGAAAAGACCAACGAGGTAGGCCTCGCTAGCTTCCTGTAGGGCCATCACGGCAGAACTCTGGAAACGGAGGTCCGTCTTGAAGTCCTGAGCGATTTCCCGCACCAGGCGCTGAAAGGGAAGCTTGCGGATCAGCAGTTCGGTCGACTTCTGGTATCGGCGAATTTCACGCAGGGCCACGGTTCCAGGCCTGTAACGGTGAGGTTTCTTCACCCCGCCTGTGGCAGGGGCACTCTTGCGAGCAGCCTTGGTAGCAAGCTGCTTACGCGGAGCCTTGCCTCCAGTACTCTTGCGCGCGGTTTGTTTAGTTCGGGCCATGCTGCGTGCGTCCGATCACCTCGACTGACGGAGCGAAACTGCGCTCCTGCCGGAGATCGGCAAAAGCGGCTTCGCCGCACGACCCATCTCTCTCCCTCCCATTGGCCGAAGCGTGAGAACCCGTCCGCGTGCGAGCGCGGAAGCGTACGCCAGGATGCTGGCTGGCGCTCATTTTCGGGCAACCGTGCAGTTCGCGGCTGCAAAGAGGTACACCGAAACGAAACCACTACCGCTGTACAATACAGCCTGCTGCGCATTTCTTTCGCCTTCCAGGCAACACATCAATCGACGCTGTAGCTCGTCGCTTCCCGAAGCGGCGCGACGGAGTGCGAGACGCCACCATTCACGCCAACAGCGCGCATCGCACTAGAGCGCCTCGCATCACCGAGGGCAAATGCGCACTGCCACGCCAAAAAAACTTGCTCCTTGCGTTGTCGCTTATTTGCGACCATTACGTAGATGGGCGAAGACGACGAGAGACCACCGGCAGTGTTGGTATATGCATACACGTCCGCGCAACGACAAGGAGTAAAACGCAACAAAACATTCTAACACAAACACCCCGTACATCCAACTGCCACTGAGCGCGCCTACTTGCTCAATCGCAGACAGTAACGGGACTCAATTTTATCTTCCTTTCCCTCTTAAGAATCACTCATACATACTTGCCAAACTACTAGGTGCGCTCAATGGCGGTTGGATGTACGGGGTGTTTGCGTTCGAATGTTTTGTTTCATTTTTACTCCTATTCCCTCGATATGTCGTCTCACTCTGGCTTCCCTCATGTCTCTTTCTCTACACTTTTATTCCCACCCTTTTAATCCCCCCTCACCCCCCATCCCTTGTGAGCTACCGCTGAGGTGTCGCATCCTGATGCAGACAGTTTCGGGGCTCACTTTCCTCTTCTTTTCCATCTTACACATCAGCAATCCCCCCCCCCCCCCCCAACCTCTAAGTGCTAAATATGTGGCACAAAAAGCAGGAAATGGACTCAATGAAAGGGTGAAAAATAATAATCATAATAGAAACGAAGATCAACACGCGCCTCAAAAAGCCCCATTCACTCCTCTTTCACATTTTCACGAGAAAATGAAGGTACACACATGGAGAACAATTTTTGTTATAGGTAGGCTTGCCTGAGCAGAACCACTGTCGTGCGCCTTGGTTACACATTCGACACGCCTCGTCCTGTGCGGAGGTGGGTGGGAAACCAAGGGTGCACTTGAAAATGCAATGCTCGTGGGTTGGTGTCGCCATCTGACGGCAGGCTCACGCGAGCGCGCCTTGCTTTCGAATTTCCCGCGCTCGAACCTCTCGCGTTTACATCATGGGCTAGTCCCCCCCCCCCCCCCCTCTCGCGTGGGCGGCGAAGCCAGCCTCCCTAGAGTGACCACCTCTGCCGGCGAAATGGAAACACTTGTTGCGTAGCTGTCCGTCCAAGTAAAGCTTTCACAACTGCAGTGTTCGCAGCACCAGTACAGTACATGAGTGCCACTTCTATCAAGTGCAGCTTCCCTCAGCACGCTGCATGGGCAGCGCTTATTGTGTACTTGCTTCTGACTTGCGCAGAAATTCTGTTTAAACATCCCCTTCCACTTTTCTTTCTTTTTTTTTTGTATTTTGCAGCTCGGCAGCGCCAGGTGTGAAAAAAAAAAAACAAACAAAAATTATTAGGCGTGACAATGTACACAATGTGTTATTGAATGGGGCACTTCTGAGTGCACAGCGGGCGCGGTAAACACGACCAACCTGTCACAATCAATTTTTTCATTTGTAAGTACACATCCCTTCTTCGTCTGGGTGCCCCACGGTAGAACATAGTGCGTTTTTATTTATTTTGACACAACGTGACGCGATCGTGTAGTGGGCATTCCAAAGAAAAAAGCGAGTTCGTGCTTCCTGAGCATAGTCGTGTCTCCAAGAATGCAGTGACCAGGGTAGAACGCTGCGCTCGGCTTCTTCCTTCGCGCGATAAGGTAACTAGGCGACGTTCGCTTGACGGGCCCGTTTTAGCAGCTTGGCTTGCAGGAAGGAGAGGAAGAACTCGCAGATGCGGCGATTGATTCGTGCATGCAGACCCAGGAGAAAGACGACGACGCGAACGAAATGCGGTGAACGTGACAAGTACCCAGCGCGATCAAGCTACTACTACACGAGGTGCTGCTCACCTGAGCGATGACGCAATGATATTGCAAAGAGGGACGGACGGGTATGGCGAACCGCTGGGATCACACTGCCGAAGCATCAAGTGGGTAGCCCTGAAGAGGGCTGTTGTGTTCTCGTTGGCTGGCTGCAGGCGACGCCGCTGGCTTCTTAGCCTCCGAATCCGTACAGGGTGCGGCCCTGACGCTTGAGGGCGTACACGACGTCCATGGCTGTCACGGTCTTCCTTTTGGCGTGCTCGGTGTAAGTGACGGCATCGCGGATCACGTTCTCGAGGAACACCTTGAGAACGCCGCGAGTTTCCTCGTAGATGAGGCCAGAGATGCGCTTGACACCGCCACGGCGCGCCAGACGACGGATGGCCGGCTTGGTTATGCCCTGGATGTTGTCACGCAACACCTTTCGATGACGCTTGGCGCCACCCTTCCCCAGCCCTTTGCCACCTTTGCCACGGCCAGACATGACGGCTTCCGAAGTTTCTGCTTCTGCTTCGAAACGCGCCCGGAAAGCGAATGCTCGACACGATCGAGTCGCGGTGTCGGCGCCGGCCCGCGAGACTGAGGAGGAAGGCGAACGGCGCACGCCGGTTGGTCGGCGGCCAGCTCGTCTCTCTCTCCCTCTTTTCTTCGCGAGGAGCGCGTTGGCCGCGCAGGTTGCTGCACTGACTATTTTTCTGCACTACAAGATTGAATATACACGGCAAACATGCTTTCGTTTGTTTGTTTGTTTTTAATTCTTTTCTCGTTACTGTTGCTAAGTTTCTTGCCCATTCATTCACGCACCCTTCACTGCTGCAAAATGGCGTATCAGTCGTATCAGCTGCCCCAGCGGCAAGGAGACATCAAACCGAGTAAGCGACAATTCATGT
>NW_027465257.1:0-33916 GCF_043290135.1 Rhipicephalus microplus | reverse complement strand
CTTACTTCAAATACTTGGTAAAGGTAGTTCTTGTCTTCCTTAAAATGCGCGCAGAGGAATGGTAGCACAGCTACCTGGACTGCTTTTTCTCTTTGTCCTTCGTCTCTCACGCGCACCACCAGTTCCATAGTATGTTTCGTCGGCGCCTCCTCCATCATCTGAAATAATGCAGGCGCACAGGCCGCCATCCTCTCCTGGAAGATTTCCTGCAATTATTCCAAAAATCAAAGTAAATAACAGTTACTTGATAATAGATGAATTCATCTGTAGAGATATTAAAGTGAAAACTGATTGAAATGTAGAACTATATTACCACCCTACAATTGAGTGCAACAGCTGTGACACGCCAAAAAAAGAAGACAAAAAACAGACTGGTGGGGAATACCACCCTGAAACTACTGCACCAGCTTACTAGAACATGTTGTTGGCTAGTAGGTTCAGGCTGAAGAAAGGTAGGGACGTAAACCACATAGACAAGAAAAAAAGAAGTGGACGAGATAGAGCATTGATTGCAACAGATTTTGTTTGCAAAATAAAAAAGGCTCCTTTTGTTTTTGTAAACACCAAAGCATATGAGCAGGAAAATGGCGTGCACTCCACGATTATGACATCACTATAAAAAAAAAAAGGGGTTCAGCGGCAAATCGCTGTCACAACCAGACTCCCTTTCACAGTTATCTCCAACATCAGCAGGGGGTGTGCTACTGTGCTCTTGATCTGAACTGGATTCAATTTCAGGTACTTCCGTGCACTGTGTTGCAGTTTTGCCCCGGTGATACCTTGAAACATGTGTTCTGAAGGAACCTGCTGACCTCAGCACACTACCACAACCCACAAAAGGACACATAACAGCATCAATTCCACTCTCCAGATGGGCAGCTATGTGACCAAGAAGCTCCGTGCGAGTAGGCACACTCGCCCCGCATGACAACACAGAGCAGACAAACGCATCATCAGTCTGTTTGCTGCATCGCTTCTTGTGATGTCTGAAGACGTGACTTCTTAGGCTCTGATAGTTTTTAAACAAAGCTCCACAAGGCTCACAAGGGCAAAGGGCACCGCCCAACACACTGCTGTGATAGTGGTAGTGCTCGAAGTAGTCGGTCAATGTTGAAAATGTCTGTGCGCAATGCCGGCAAGTGGGCATTCTTCATTGATGTTATGGCTGCAATGAAGGTAGAGCACTTATTTTGCTAAATTACATTCACTGGCTTGTGCACTTTTTCAGACCGCCCAATTTTATAATAAAAACACTGCTACAATGGTAATAATACCTTACAGTCTACAATAGTAGAATCATTCCAATATCTGGTTAGCATGTCAGGTTATGTTCAATTTCATATGAACATTAGCCAATGCTTTTTAAGCAGTCCTCTATATAAGAGCACAGTGAATATAAATATTCTTGACCTGCTACAAATGTTTAAACTAAGTTGAAGCAGGCGGCGCAAGGAAAAGAAATAATGACGGAGACTGTAACATTAACTGCACAAATTCTACAGAAAACTGCACCCATACTTGCGCAACTTGGGTCTCTTAAAAGGCTATTCCTGAATGTGCAGTCAAAAGTGAGCTTAGCATATGCTCCAACATTACACATGTTCACAACTTAAGTAATGCTATCCATTATATCGCTAATGTTGACAACAGATGTTCATATCTTGCACATATGTGAAAGCAGCTTCAGCCTCTCAAGTGCAGCCAGGTCCAATATTGAATACAATTACTTTAAAATTTTAGCTTGAAACATAATTACTTTAAACAATTACTTAAAGCTTTTTGTGATATATTGACTAATCAAACAGTTGATACCAAGTATGAATTGCACCGTAGCCTGCCAGTAGTACGCGCAAGAGATGGAAATGGGTGGCTTCAAGATAGGGCACCCAAAACTTCGCATATGCGATCGCTTGATTCTGTTGCCATACACCAACTTCTTGGGTACACACAAGGACTCCCATGCTGGATTAGCTGCAGTTAAGCAGTAGTATGGCTAAGTGACGTGCAAATTCGCAATGTTGTCGGGTGTAAGCAATGTGTCGTGCAATTCCAAAGAAATGAACTGCTGAGCACGCAAATCAATAGACACAACAGAACATGCATGCGAAATGCGAGCGCCAATCGTACCTCACGGCTGTCACTCAAATTCCGCCAAGTACGGCAAAATAAGTTTACACACAGCCAAGTGACAGTTGCTGCCCCTGTCGTCTCCTACACCTATTTTTGTAGTAATGGACGTATGACTTGCAAGCGATGCAGGCATGGAAAACACGAGTGCTTTGTCTGCGCTCGATAAGACGACAAAGACACGTACACGCCTGGTGTGTACGTGACAGCAGACTCCTGCTGATCCGGCTTACAAGTGCACCTTATAACAGCCATGTGCATGGGCACCGAGGAGATCACTAATGAGTGCGTGCACAAACTGACCTGTGACATCCTCAAACTACAAAGATGCAACTCAACAGCAGGCTTCACCACAATAATACAATTAAGTGACACTAACAAAGGAAAAATGCCGTTATTGCTGAGTGCAAGCAATGCTTCATATAATTCCGAAGAATTAAACTGTTCACTGTACTGCTTCCTGCATGCGCAACTCAATAAAGGTGCAACACAGCGTGCGAGCACTATGGTCGTACCTCATAGCCGACACTAAAAATCCACAAAATGCACTGAAATATGCCTACGCACAGTAATGTTACCGTTGCTACCCCTACTGTTTTCTGTGCCTAATTTAGTAATAAGGTATGTATGAGCGATGCAAGCATGGCAAACACGTGTTTCATTATTCACCTTATAATAGCGACAGACATGTTACATGCCTAGCTCGTATGAGCTGTGGCATGCGAGTGCACCTTATAACTGTTTATAAGATAGGTAATGATCGATAACGGTGAAATAAATGCCTACCTGATTGTGATGTGTGCCAGGTGATGGACTTCGCAGGAAGGTGAGAGAGCTCTGACAATAGCCGCCTGCCTTGACCACGTAGGGTGCCAGAGACCACTGAGCTGAACAAGTGAAGAGTGCGCCAAAAAACTTGACAAGTGAGGAACCAAACAAATGAACTGCTAGCACTACTTGGTCCTGAGCACGTAAATCAATAACAAGATGCAACACAACCTGCATGCAAAATGCGAGCACCAATCGTACCTCACGGCTGTCACTCAAATTCCGCCAAGTACGGCAAAATAAGTTTACACACAGCCAAGTGACAGTTGCTGCCCCTGTCGTCTCCTACACCTATTTTTGTAGTAATGGACGTATGACTTGCAAGCGATGCAGGCATGGAAAACACGAGTGCTTTGTCTGCGCTCGATAAGACGACAAAGACACGTACACGCCTGGTGTGTACGTGACAGCAGACTCCTGCTGATCCGGCTTACAAGTGCACCTTATAACAGCCATGTGCATGGGCACCGAGGAGATCACTAATGAGTGCGTGCACAAACAGACCTGTGACATCCTCAAACTACAAAGATGCAACTCAACAGCAGGCTTCACCACAATAATACAATTAAGTGACACTAACAAAGGAAAAATGCCGTTATTGCTGAGTGCAAGCAATGCTTCATATAATTCCGAAGAATTAAACTGTTCACTGTACTGCTTCCTGCATGCGCAACTCAATAAAGGTGCAACACAGCGTGCGAGCACTATGGTCGTACCTCATAGCCGACACTAAAAATCCACAAAATGCACTGAAATATGCCTACGCACAGTAATGTTACCGTTGCTACCCCTACTGTTTTCTGTGCCTAATTTAGTAATAAGGTATGTATGAGCGATGCAAGCATGGCAAACACGTGTTTCATTATTCACCTTATAATAGCGACAGACATGTTACATGCCTAGCTCGTATGAGCTGTGGCATGCGAGTGCACCTTATAACTGTTTATAAGATAGGTAATGATCGATAACGGTGAAATAAATGCCTACCTGATTGTGATGTGTGCCAGGTGATGGACTTCGCAGGAAGGTGAGAGAGCTCTGACAATAGCCGCCTGCCTTGACCACGTAGGGTGCCAGAGACCACTGAGCTGAACAAGTGAAGAGTGCGCCAAAAAACTTGACAAGTGAGGAACCAAACAAATGAACTGCTAGCACTACTTGGTCCTGAGCACGTAAATCAATAACAAGATGCAACACAACCTGCATGCAAAATGCGAGCACCAATCGTACCTCACGGCTGTCACTCAGATTCCGCCAAATATGGCAAAATAAGTTTACACACAGCCAAGTGATAGTTCCTGCCCCTGTCGTCTCCTACACCTATTTTTGTAGTAATGAACGTATGACTTGCAAGCGGTGCAGGCATGGAAAACACGTGTGCTTTGTCTGTTGCACTCAAAGGTGGTGTGGTGTCCATGTCGAACGCGGACAGCATCATGGGCACTTCGGCATTGGGGTCACTAGTAGCCGGCGTTGCGCCCGCGCCAGTGTTGGGTCGGCGCGGGTGCTTTGTTAGGCCTAGCCTTGAACGTACCCCGGGCGCGTCCTCGTTGTGGGGTTTTTTTCGCTTCTGTGCTTTAAGTCCCGAAGATTTTGGTTGCAAAAGAGTCTTAGCAGCTTTACTGACCTTGCGCACAGGAATCTTGGAGGCAGGAAGAGAAGTTCCGGGGCAATCCGGCGTTTTTGTGGGAGCAGATGCAGCCGTGACTGATGTACACGACGCTCGTAGCGCCCTCTTAGGCTACGAAGGGAGGCGCTCAGCTGAAACGGCACCGGCGGGTGGTGCGGCTTTTAATCGAACTCGCGACGCTCCCTTTGGGGCAAACTGACTACTTTAGCGCCTGCCTACAATTTGTTTTTGTATTCTAGCCGACACCACGATGCACCGATGCTATCTTGCACCCATTCTATTGGGCAGTGATGGCCGGACACACCGCAGCAGTCGTGTTATTTTGTGTGACCATCAACGCATTTTTTTTTCTTTTGGCCTGTTGTGGTTGGGAAGAGCTATGGTGGTGCAAAAAATTTATCGGTTATTCAGGAAAAGTGGTGTAAAGGGAAATAGTTCTGAAGAATCGATGTTCTCGTCGCAGGTAGTGAGAACCATTCAACAACCGATGAATTCTTCGGTGACGAAGTGAAGTCGCCGTCGGTGTTCACCGAGTAGACTCATGAATTCATAAAAAGAACAAACGTTTCCCCGAGCCTTCCAAATTTTATTATTGGGCTTGAGCTTGCATGGTAGGCTTGACGGTGCGAAACAGCGTGAAAACAACGAGTTCATACAAAGAAACAGCAAACCGCACCCTTTTAAAATACACTTCATTACTGTGTTTCATTGACTGCGTGTTAATTGGTGTGCCAACTATACAACGCAGCTACGATTATAGGATTGCTCTCACTAAACAAGTCAAGGCTTGCAAGCACGAAAAAAAAAAGGAACGAAAATAGGAGAACATGTACACTGTCTCTTCTTCTGTGTGTCGTGCATTCTCACGATGTGACGAAAAAAAAAAAAACGTAAACTATTATGCACACCATCAAGATTCACATATATGCAGGGATTCTTGGACGGGTATGTTTTTTTTTCACTATCTTTTGTCAATAAAGTCTCATAGACGCAGTACAAGTACCTGTTCGCTTTCAATCTTGCAAGATTGAAAACGAAGTGCAGCGCCTTTCGACGATATATATATATATATATATATATATATATATATATATATATATATATATATATATATATATATATATATATATATATATATATATATATATATATATATATATATATATATATATATATATATATATATCGGAAGCGAAAAAGCACGACGTACGCCGAAACACCTTTACTAATTACAAATGTTTCGGCTGATGGGCCAGCCTTCGTCAGTGTGACCACACTAACGAAGGCTGGCCCACCATATCGTCTCGCTTTATAACTTTTTATGGCAACCCGACTTCGCTACTAATAGTAAATTTAGCTTCCCTTGCGGTGAAGTATCATAATGCTGTAATTATCCTCTTCCTTAATCGGTAAAAACTCTGAAACGTTCTCTTTTTCTTTTTTACCGCTGCTATCCTTCTCCGCCTCTCCGAATATATATATGTATCCATACTGGCACTTTCCAGTGATCCTGCATGCAGCTCTTTTTCTCCATTGTGAGTTAATGAACAGTTTCTCTTCCTCATTCTCTCGTATTTCTTAGTCTATCTTCGAACCCAATGTTGCTCTAAGCTTAATTTCCTCATCAAAGCCTGCCCAGTTATCACACTTTCCGTCTTCGTTTTCTGACTTTCCATGAGCGTACAATGCGAATCTGCGCATTCCTTACACACTGTGGGACGCCTCATCTTAGTCGGCGACTGCAGCGTTGCCGCTGTATGTATACGTTAGCCACCCGCCACGATAGCTCTCTCAAGGCATTGTCCATGGCTATCGCTTAATTTTCTGTTCTAGTTCACTGTATCATTGTCGAACGGGGGGAATGGTCAAAGTTCAGCCAGTATGTCGCCGACAGCTCTCTCAAGGCATTGCCCATGGCTGTCGCTTAACTTTCTGTTCTAGTTCACTGTATCATTGTCGAACGGGGGGAATGGTCAAAGTTCAGCCAGTATGTCGCCGTGCACACAAATCACGGAAGCGTGTTCTTGAAGTACAGAAGACATACGTTTTTCTGGTGTTTTACGGAAGGAGCGAAAGAACGGAAACATCGACTGCTGCTTTACGGCAACTCCTGCTGTTTCCCATAAACCGCAGCACAGTTTGTGCTTTAAACGTCCAGTCTCGCTATTTTTCAGGAAACAGATGTTACTCTGTAGTTTCTACGGTCTGCTCCGACGTTAAAACACGGATATTTTTTACAGTGTAGTTGCGTGCAAAAAGTGCACGCCAGGACTCTTAAGGCAGAGAAACTATGCAATTAAATAGACGTGGGAAACGCGACACGAATACGTGCATGCATAACCTCCATAACACTCGTGTATTCTGAACCGAGGTCGTATGGCTACGCAAGAGCCGGAGCTAGCCGCATAAAGAAAGCGGCCGTAAAGAGTTACAGGCTATCGCATTTTCGACGAATATACACCGGGCGCAACATCCGCAGCTGTAGAAAGGTCGAATCGCTCTTCTTTGTACCTCATTATTCGTCACTAACTTAACTAAACTACGGCAATTTACCGTTGGAGCGTACACGCGCGTGGTCATTTATGCATGCATGACCTATGATTAGGTATCTGAATGCTCGCAAGGCCACTCCCACAGTAGTAACCGCGTGATCCACAAAACTACGCATCATACTACACGTGAGTTTTCATATCGTCCCCAGAAAAGTGCTGCCGCCGCTGACGGGAATCGAACCCATGTCCTCTGGTTCAGCTTCACGGTGGGACACCGTGCGCTTGCTAAGCCATAGTATGCATGACGGGTTCTGCTCGGCCAACGCGAACGCGAAACGGACGTATAAAACCTGCGAAGCTAAGGTCACGAGAGAAGTGCCATTTTTTTCCTTATATGAACAGTGACGCTCAAAGAAATGAGGGGAACTACAGTGTAACCAATTTCAGAGCAGCGTAGCATACAAGTACTGGCGCAGAACACACACACACAGCGCTGTGTGTGTTCCTACCAACTCGTCCAAGTTGCACCCCTCAAAATTATAGCGTTTCGAGCGCTAGTTTCGCCACCACGATACGCAGGCCTGGCTTGTCTTAGATATATGGACGATGTCATAGTCAAAAGGACGCCGCCAGGCCGGAAGGCATAAAACTCGCTCACTTACTACAGCGAACCGACTGCGCAGGCGCAAGCCCGTTGCTTCGCAACTCACTGCACGCAAAAACGGCGCCGCAGTGCACAGCGAGATCCATCGTGCATAGCGTATGTAAACCCCTTCACTACAGCTCTTGCGAAGCGTTCCGCCACGCAGATGTGGCCGCTCGCAAATGACTCTTCGCCCACCCCATCTCCAAGCGTATTCCAGGCCTCGGGGGGATCCAGCCAGCGTACTTCGCCTCGTCGCCCGTTCTAACGACGCTCGTTAAAGGAAGCTAGTCCCACTGATCCTTCTTCTTCCACGCTCTTCTCTGACAATTGTGACCCCCCCCCCCCCCCCCACCATTTTCATACCATGCCAACCCTTTTGGGCCGGCCTTGTGCTCGTTCCGCGTCTCGGCATGCGAAAAAGAGGAGTCATTGTTTCTCCGGGTAACATCGCAATCACTCCGTGCATCGCCTGCCTCGACGCGAGGCCGTCTCACACAACAGGTGGCAACGCTGTTGCGAGAAGTTCCGCCAACACTGAATCCGTAACTCCGCGCATCTCGGGTTCTGATTTCGTCTTTGTAAACGCGCGTGAAACCTGAGCACGAGCCAGCGCACGAGGCATCAAGACCGGCAGCAAATAAAGCACCCGCCACAAACAAGCTACACATTTATAGCCTCATAAAGAAGATTGTTTCCAAGGCGCAAAACAGCCTCATAGTGTTCTGCAGGAGTGTTGTACGTATGTTTATATACCTTCATGCATCTTCAAAAGCGTTTTAATCATTAAGTTAGTGAAGCAGACCCTAGAACACCACCTAGTGAATTGAAACACTTCTAAGCGACTCCGAAGCTGCCGTTGCGAATTACTTGAGAGGCAGAATCAGAAAATCGTACTGCAACAGTGGCGTTGAACTATGGCAGATCTATATAGGTCGTGTTGTGGAGATTGCGTTAAAGAAGATAAAACGATTTCATGAAACGAATCTCGACATTAATGTTCATGTATCAAGGGCATATAGTGCTAGAATTGTTTTTTTTTTACTACTATAAGTTTTGCTTGTATGTTTACTGGAAGCAGGTCCATGGGGGCTCGAGCAAGCCTTTGGATGTGAGTCTCCGTGCTAGGAGATAAACAGCAGACTGACTGCCCGGATGCACTGCTTGTTGGGAACATAACGGCAGAGGGAGTACATTTAGTTTTTCGCTTACAGGTGCTGCAGACACAAGCACGGTTATTGGCAGCATTTTTTTTTCTTTAGAAAATGGTGCGGGTCGAGGGTGACAGCGGCAGAACCACGCAAGCCTTTAGCGTGACATTCCTGAAAGCATTGCAATGAACGTCGCCGACGCCAGCCACAAAACATTATTCATTGTATGAGCGAGCGCATATATGCCCGCAACTCAACGTTTAGTATCTATAAACGTTGCCCGCAACTAGACTTGAAGAAAGCTGACCATAGGAAGGCAAGTTTGGTGTGAATTATTCGAAGAAATTAAGCGAGAACAAATATCGAATGTTGTTTCGCAAAGTGGAAACCTCGAAAAAGAAATAACTGACGAAAGAACAGTCGCACAGAAAATTTCCAAGGAAAAAAAAGAGATTGAGGCAGCTAAGCACTAGTGCGAATACTAAGGATCGAAACAGCACAGCTACAGTAACATTTCCATTCTCGTTTTCCTCCTTCTGACCCTCGCTTCAATCTATGCATGGCTATGCTGTGCTCTCTCGCCTCTTTGTGATTTATCCTCTCCTTTTCGTCCTGCTCACCTTCAGGCCACTGCTCCTCACTCTTAATTTCCTTTCGCACCGCTTCTATACTATACACTACATGGCTGTGCTATTGCCTTACCCTCTGTCCTCATCCTCAAAAGCAAGTAACCTCTCCCCTTCATTTCCTTTACCCGCCCCATCGTTATACCGTGGTCGTCATGTTATGTTATACTTCCCGTTCTACAGCTATGCTTGCTGTTCTTAAGCCTCTCTCTTCCTCTTTTCGCTTCTCACCTCCCCCTCCCTCTCATCACTTCTCCTAGTGCCCACTTCCCGCTGCCATCCCCGCTTCCCCTAGCATAGTATCTAACAATGCATGACGATGGCTTCGATAGGAGCTGCTTGGCACGTGCATCTCCTTCCCACCCACTTCCTATGCTGTACTGTACATCGTCTCGCCAATCACCTTACTGGACTGTACTATACAAGGCTACGTGATGCATTACCTCACCCCTCCTTTCTTTTCTCCTCATCTTCGCACCTTCCCTTTCTCACTTTGATGCACTATATACTATGCATTGCTATGTTCTGCTGGGAGCTGCTTGGCACCTACACGCTTACAAGCCCATAGTTGTGCCAACGCCACACGGAGCTTTGACGAGCTTACACAGATCCGCCTGTTAAAAGAAATAAATATATAAGTAAATAAAGAGAGAATATTTATCAGCTATCAACCTCCATTTACTCAATCGGTGTAACTGCGAAAATTCCAACCTGGGGGTGGCCTACCCAATATCAACCACCGGCTATATCGTCGCGAATGTTAGTCCAGGTTTTATCATCCATATGCCAGTTGGCAATATACCGTAACGATGCCTCTACCCTATTAACCAAGACATCAGATCCGCTCTGAAATGTACTACGTCAACTGTGCAGCAGATGAGAGAACGCAACGTAAGGACAACCTACGGCAACAAGCGCACAGCTGCGTTTCACAATTGCTGCCTTCCCGTGAGACAGATCTCCTGGCGAGCGCAAACTGAAGCGCGCGCGCGCTTAGCGACAAATAGATCGCACTTGAGAAGCCAACTGGTTTCCGACCACTGCTTCATGACGTCACAGAAGGCGTCGCACCGGCGACGACGTAGAACGCGCCGCCACGCTGCACACAGTGTCAATGCCTCCTCATTTCTTCCACTTTTGATGATCGTACATTGTCGCCATTGATGGAAGGGCAGTGGTGCCTGTGCTATATTTAGGCGCACCTGAGGGACGACACTTCGTGCAACGGTGCCGACGAACTTGGGCGCGATTTCTTCAGAAACCGTGCGGCAGCTGTTGAATATCGCACAGCCCTAGCATCGCTATTGTGTCAAAGCAATCGAACAGCTTGATCGCCTCTTTTCAGGGGCAACGAGAAAGCACTCCCGCAATGAACGAGAACGCGTCGTTTAATTAAATAAAATTCAGTTGAGAAGAAAAGTGCAACTGCGCTTCCCTACAAAACAACAAAGGAACGTAGTACATTCTGCCTAATTGCCCACAATGGTGTCTTCATCACAACGTGTCAAAGGCGGTATTACGAATACCAAATCAGTTTATTTCATTCGCCTCCGTGGCCCGTTCAAGGAGCGGCGGGTTAAATCTATACCATGAGTGGGATTTAGTTTCTGACGCTTTTATTTAAGGTGTAAACTGTTCGTATAAAGGCAATACGTTTGTATTTCTTTATTTTATCTGGGGGGGGGGGGACTTTAAGCTGGGTAATTGAGATAACACGGAGGAAAAAAAAAGGATGCATTTGCGATGTAGCCATGAATGAAGACGTTGGCACGTGCGTTCCGCGTAACGCATTCAGTGACTCTCTAAAGGAAAGCGTTTTTATAAGAAAGCTTTACAAAGAAATCTTTATAATACGTGGAGGCGTGGCCCATCGCTAAGTTGTTTCCATTACGTGTATCGCTTTTCCGCTTACTTATTTGCTTCAGCGTCATCATCTATCCATATTTGACTACAAAACAAAGTGAAGCAGGGTATCTATAGGCGACGTATACTCTTTACCACAGGTGCGCGCACAGGAGTATTGGCCACGCCCCGAGTCATCAGCCCTATACATTGACATAATAGGGACGGGGGTGCTGCTACTCGGTGGGGGAGGGGGCGCAAGGTGAGTTTCATATATAGACCAACATATTTGCCCCCCCCCCCCCCAATAAGGGGGACTCTGCACACGCCCATGCCATTTACCTTACCTCCACAATCGTCAATGTATAAGAGTAGCGTGAAATAAACGGTGGTGCAGCAGAAAACCTTGAAAACGTTTAGATGCGTAATTAACAAACAATAGCGAATGGTTGCAGATAAACAAAAATTGTCACGACACAGATTCGGGAAAAGTGTGTGCATACGGTGGTGATGAAATTATTCGGTAATGGCCGCACAGGTTCTCTTTTTTTTTTTGGGGTCCTGTATGGAGGAGGTTCGCGATCGCTCTCCCCCACCATTCAGCCAATTAGCTGGCCAGTTTACGACACGTGCGAGAGACAGCCACTACAGCGGCTTTTACGGCCGTGCATTGCAGCTTGCACAGTGCTGGTTGGGAAAAGCTCGTTCAGGTGTGAAATACGGGGCCGTCCCCGCGCAATAACGCCACCTGAAAGAGGCGCGCACCGTGCACTATAGCTCCGCCAAGTCCCGACGGATCTCGTAGTAAACAAACGATGAGTGCGCAGGAAAGCAACACAAGTTGTTTAAAGAGCGACTAATATATATTTAGTACTGAGGGTATTACAAGCTTCATATATATATATATATATATATATATATATATATATATATATATATATATATATATATATATATATATATATATATATATATATATATATATATATATATATATATATATATATGTTTGCAAAGCGTACAATGTGTTTACAAAGCGTAAAATGCGAGAAGCGCGTTTTGATTTTTTCCCAATCGAAGCACACATGGTTCTCAAAATTTTGTTTTCTTTATAAACTTGCGAGTATGCTGATGGCAAGATTGAATCCTGCGCGTTGTTGCATTGGTTACGGTATACTCGGCTACTCACCCGACAAGCATTGCCGCTGACCCGACAGGCGTGGGTTAAATCCCACGGCCGCAGCAGACACGTTTCCATGGATGCGAAATAGTAGGGAGGTTTAGAATAGCGCACCGCAAGCCCTTGCGGTGCGGTCACTGTTACTGCGCATGCGTCGTAACGCGAGCCACCGTTCGCGCTTGCGGCTCACCCGCAGATATTCAGAAATAGCGTGCGGCGATCGCGGCCCGCGATGCCCGCAAAAAGCCACGTGTGGCTTCCGTGCATTTGGGTTTGCAGTCGGGGCGAAAGTGTCTCGACTTTTCCATAGGGGGAGCAAATGCTATTTTAAAATACATATGGTGCCCACAATTAAACCAACGCTTGTGAACGTTATTCTAAACTTCCCTAGTAAAGGCCCGCGTCCCGCGTGCTGTGCTATGTCAAAGCACGAAATTATCTTCAGCCCTCGACTGCGGCGTGTCACGCAATCATATTGTGCACTTAAAACACGAGAACTTATAACGAAAGCAACACTGCGTGGTATAACGCACAAAAAATCAGAATGCACACAGAAGCTATATGCCAGGCAACGTCATTGCACGAAACGGAAAGAAAGCCGAAAGAAGCCTGGGCTCGATGGAAGCCTGCGGGACTCTGACTCGGTCATCTATAAAAAGCGATATTTTATAGAACGGGAAATATATTATACGACAGCGCAACGGCGTTTAGGAGTTTGATGGTCTCCAGTGTACTGCCAAATCAAACCACGCAAACTGATCTAGGCAAGCCGAGACAACGAGTGATGAAAGGAGATGGGCTTTTATGAGCGCAAGGAAAGATTTAAGAAGAAAACAGAGAGGCAAAGAAGAATTACAGTATGCAATCGCTCAGATGCGAACCGAGTTTGCCTAGCCCATCGGAACACGTCGACGGGGTGGGATCATTCCGCGCATTAACGCAACGTGAACGTATACGTCGTTCCGTTTGATAATTGGTAGCTTATCCACTATGCTTACGGAGACAAGCACATACCGAGAAATTGCAGATTGTCACTCTGCTGACTGTATATACAACCGCAAGACAGTGTAAATATCGCGCACAATATGCAGTGCGAAAGGATCAACTGTGATTTACAAGATTGGTGAAGCACGACGGCGAACGAAGAATGAGAGTTGGTCGTACAAATCTTCGCCTTCGCAAAACTATCTGATTCTCTCATATAGTGTCTCTCGTATGCACACACACACACACACACACACACACACACACACACACACACACACACACACACACACACACACACACACACACACACACACACACACACACACACACACACACACACACACACACACACACACACACACACACACACACACACACACACACACACACACACACACACACTGAATTTGACAGCACTGTACGAAACCAGGCTTACATGTGATCAACGATTCGATTGATTGATTCGTGCGGTTTAACGTCCCAAAACCACCATTAGATTATGAGAGACACCTTAGTGGAGGGCTCCGGAAATTTTGACCACCTGGGGTTCTTTAACGTGCACCCAAATCTGAGCACACGGGCCTACAACATTTCCGCCTCCATCGGAAATGCAGGGATCAACAATTTCCTCACGCCTAATGTAATAAACAGGGCAACAAACCGGACGCTATTCCGGTTGACGTCATGCCTTTCTTTCCTCGGCCCGATTTTTCCCTCCCTGCGCGTGCGAGTTTTGAAGCGCGCACTGCCGCCTGTGCTGTGCGTCCGGGCACCGATAGCGCAGACCGGTGGAAGCTTTGGACGCTCGAGGCAAGCAGATGGCGAGATTTCGCAAAATAGTGCGTCGAACGAGTAGTCGCATACCAAAATTACCGACAGCCACTTCGACCAATTTAGAACAGGTTTTGTGACTTGGGCAGCCACGACGGAGTTGGCGTGCCGGCTCGCTGGTACGCTGCGAACGGCCGCTGCTGCTCGGATCCACATTCACATGCCGAGCATGTGTGCCTGGCTTCGTCGCCGGTCACGAAATTCGGAAACGATTTCTTCTTGGCACGGACCAAGAACAAATGAGAGGCAGCCATGTCGAAATCGTATACCCCTTCCGAGAAGTGCCGAGTATCATGGGGTGCGATCGAAAACGTCAGTATGAGCGCAGAGCGACAGATCCGCGCGAGTTGGCATGCCAGCCTTGCTGCCATGACTCAGCTTCGACAAGGTGCGAGTCCAAGCTGTAGTCGGTATACTCCATGATCAACTACTTCTTGCGCAAAACTTTTAGGGGCGAAGCTCCTTATAGCTGCACCAGTTCATCTCTCGTAGTCGTAGTAGTAGTATGTAACCAGTCTTACATTTTGACCTCCAAGGTGGTGCTGGTGGGAGATTTTTTCTGTGCGTTGTTGAAAAATAAAAAATAGTGCTCAATGTACATGCCAACAAAAAATTGACAATAAACAATAAAAAATAAAACAATGACAAAAACAAATAAAATAAACAATGAACAAGAAAAAATTCGCAGCGTGCGCGTTAACTAAAAGCCGAATTCTCCTGTCTCTCATTCCCCCTTAGCAGCCATTGGCATGTACATTGAGCACTATCTGACAGGAAAAGGTTGCTACGTTATACTCGCTGGGTGTAACCTCCTTGGTTTTAGAAAGCTTTAGCGAGCGTAGAGCCGCAGTGCCACAAATACAGTGAACTAGAATATAGCATGAACTCGAGGTGATTAAAGGTAGGAAGTAGACACGAAGCGCAAGCCGTAAAAAAGTGTGCGTGTGCCTCTTCTCGTTCATCCCTAGGAATGTCCGCTGGATGGCGGTGCTTTTATATGAGGAATATATGATGAAAAGATGCGAGATGTTGGTACTTGGATTGTTGAATAGGTGGACGAACAGACACACATGGACGGGCGCACGGATGGCTGCATGGACGGATGGACGCATGAATGGACGCAGGGGTGGATGCATGGACGAACGCAGGGACGGACGCAGAGATGGACGTGCGGACGCATGAACAGACGCACGCACGGACGGGCCGACGGACGCACGGGCGGCCACACAGACGCACGCATGGACGGACGGAAGCAAAAACGAATGGACGACGGACGCATACTTCCCCCACTCTCCATCATTCACTCCGTGGATATCCTGCCATTTTTTTAGGCAGCGGACGACACAGGCACAAACGGGTAGTCCAAGTGCATCTATTATGGACACGAGGCGCATGGTGCGACCGCGCTCATCAGGTACTCTCTCCCCCAGATGTAAACCATTTTGCGTAAGAAGTACTTGATCAGTTTCGTATAAGAGAAAAACTTTAAGTTTCATTAAAATGCGGCACGACTACAAACTCACTGAGCCGTCCAGCTGGAAAAGAATGTACGGAAATAAAAAATGAAACGTTTCACTGCATATGTACATGCCAAATTTCGCAAATGATATACATCAACAAGGCTGAGCCTGAAGCTGATACAACGCTCTTCAGAAGGCGCGCTTGCTAGTTCTCAAGCTCGGTGGGGAAATTCAAAAAGATATATAGAGAGTCGCCGAGCGGCATCATCGTGGTAGTGGAAAACTTTTTAAAACTTTATTTCCTGTAAAACAGTTCACGATCGCCCATGCTTGTAGCTAATATTCGCGAAAGAAGTGCTGGTATCTGCCCGTGTATTCTAGCGACAACTCCGACTAAGGCTGCGTCGCATGCATGTATATAGGGCTCACACCTCGGCGTAGCGGCTGAATATCTGATTTCCAAACTGAAGCTATAACGTCGCAAGTAACAAGCGAGGGGTGTCAATTGTTGCATGGTTTGAAGAAAAAAAAAAGATTTTGCAGCAGAAACTTCCCACTGAAGAGAATATATTTATTTGTAATTTCATTATGCTACGTTTATATGGTAAGATTGGAGATATGTACTCCATAATACAGTTGTTGCGGTATCTGTGCTGTCCGGCTTTCTAAAGAAATGCCCCCACACACAGACACGCACGCACGTACACACACGTAAGGACCGCTTAGCGCCGTAATGGCGTGTTTTCAGCCTGCCTTACCATATACATTGGTTGTGCTGCCGTGTATGTATCCTGTACTCGCCGTATTCGAAACAGATATACACAAGTCTGCTTCTGTTTTGCAATCACGCCTTCGGGAACCCTCCTTCAGCACCACACGACCCGCAAGCGTCAAGGACACACTGTGGCGCCACCTACGTGATGACGTCACTCATAGGATGCCGAGTTGACTTTGTCTGCTAGGACACCACATTTCCTGCGCTTTTGTTGTGAACACCGCGCGTGAATCCTTTTGATTTGAATCTCAGCGCTTAAAGAAGCGGTAAGACTTGACAACACGAGCATGCAAACTACGAATCGGGGCCCCCAGGTGGCACTGTCGTGCCTAATTTGCATCGTAAAATTGCGACTAAGAACCGCTGCAGCCATGGTGCACGATGCACGTGGTGTCACGAAAGCAAATATGCCGTATTCCACAACTACGCATCCTATCTGTGACGTCAAAACGATCGCAACGCTACATTTGATGGTTGAAAACGGGACGGCTCTATGCTCCCCCATAGTAGAGTACCAAGTGCTCAAAATCAACCACTTTTTCTAAACACACGCTGGCCTCTCTAGTAGAGGCCCTCACGGTCAACGGCGTTCACCAATTCACGAAAATCGTCGCCGAAGCCCAATCACCCACTAGCTCAGCCGTAATGTGGGGTCTCAGAATCACAGGCGGCATCGCAGTAAACATCGCATAGGCCCACACATTCCGTATAAGCGATGACCAGCGAAGCGGCGGGCGCTCACTGGAGCCCACAATGTGGGCGGTGGGTGCGGTCACGAAACGCTTTTCACGGCATTGATATATGGTTCCTCTTAGGCGGAGGCGCCTTGCGCAGCCATGCTTGGTTTGCCTCGTGAAAAATCGAAATATGTCGTACGTAAGATAAAAAAATATTAACAAAGCAAGAATGATGATCGGTAGCTTGAGGGTAAAGACTCCAGGCGCCCCACACATGGATGACTTCGTGCGGTGGCACAATCCCGAGCGCCACTACAAAGCTTCCAAGTATCGTGAGCTGCCAGACTGATTCACTCTCGCAGACGTTTTTACGTTGCGGCGCATCGGCGTCCAGACTCAACCGGGGCGATTGCACATAGAATGCTGTCGAAGAATATAGCGACGGCAATCGAGGAGCTACTCAGCAACGGTCCATCTGAGGGATATGTACACTTCAGCCGGACGTCATCACAGCGCGTTCAGTTGCTGTGAAAAGCATGCAAGCCACGGCGTTAACGCGCAGGTGAGTTAGACAGGAGGCCACGCTAAACCTTACTCGTGTGCCAACGCGATCACGGAATCATCGTTGATGCATGGCCTCCGAGGTTCGTGTGGCCAGGAGCGAATCCCGAAGGTCGTCGCGTTCGCCACAGTGAAACGCATTCCGTTCCTTTCACTTGTGTCGAGAGTTGTGGAAGCTTCGTCACGTCCAGTTGCGGCCAATCAACGGTGGCCGAAATGGAAAGCTCGCTAAGTGAACAGATTCACAGGGTTTCCCAATAATACACAACATCTGGCTCCAGTGTAGACTATGGGAGATGGGATGCCTGCACACGCTTCAGCTGCAGGGTGAGAATGATGGGTATATAGTACGTAGTATAAGCTTGGTTATTTCAGCTCCGTGTTGCCTGTAGCCGCTTTGTTGCTTTCGCAAGACGAAGTTCAGCAAACGTTCAGCAGCTCGACTTCACTACCCTGACGTTCTTCGAGCTCACCAAGTCCTATCAGCTTGCGAAGTTCGCAGTGATCCATTATTTTATCCGAAACAAAAGACAAACACAAACGAAGTCACAAGTCCGTTTGTAGTGGCAAGTACGAAGATTAGGCAAATTCATGTACTCTACTGATCGCTCCCGTGGTGGCTCACCGATTGCTGTGCCAGAGTTGCATAGTGAGTATACTGTAGGGAACTGAGCACAGTTCGAGAGTATACTCCCCTGTATGACTCTTGATGCTCAGACGGGCGAGTTGCCTTGATTCTTATGCGTGCTGGAGGTAACCATTGGCGCCATTTTTTTTTCGTCCTTGCCGTCTAACAGCATGGCGTCAAGCGTCGTTGGCCAGCCTCCAACCGCAAACCAGCTTAAAGCAGTACCTGGAGCACTCGGGTCATGTTGACTCATTCCGATCACAGTAAAGTGCCGCTTCACGAACTGATAACTCTTGTTGTTATTGGTTCATGCCATTAGCGCACGTCCATCCTCATCGGCAATAGAAGGCAGGCATCATGAACTTGCCACTGCGCGCTGAACAGAGCGGCCGGACGCCGATTATTCTGTGCGCGTACTGATTTCAGGCGCTTTGTCAAGGATTTCTCCCGCCTCGCCGAACCGCAGTGATCTCACTAAGTCGGGCGAATAGTTCAAGGGGGTGTGCAGGTCGAAGATTTTATGGAGTCGAAGCGACGCCAGCAGTTCCCTCCGATACTTGCAGACGTCGATGAAGATGCCGATAAGGAAATCCACGCGTAGGCCATTTATACGACGGTCACGGCAGATTCGATGCAATCGCTGCTGCCCGCGTGGGTTCGAGAATGCACTGCATCATTCGTGTCGTACCAGTAATCTCCTGGGAACAGCGCAAGACCCGTCGAGGTGGTATAACGGTTGCGGTGCTTTAGTGCTGACTTAAAGGTCGCGTGACGGAATCCCGGCCACGGCGGCAGCGTTTCGATTGCGGTGAACTTCTATAGATGGCACTGTGCTCAGACATTACTGCCATGTCAGACAATCTGAGGTGGGTGAAATTTGCGGGGTCCTCCATTACGGCACCTCTCATTACGAGAGCATGGTTTTGGGAGGTGGGACCCAAATATTTATTAGCGGCAGTTAACACCAAAAAATCTCTGACACAAACAGCGACTGCGCCGAGCGATAACACTTGTGCCATATATTGGGTAAAGCCTACTTAGACACACACACACACACACGCACACACACACAAAAACACGACTGTGCATATCAGTTCAGAGCACAGGGCATGCACCTTTTGCCTAAATCCTTGAACCACCGGATTGACCAACTATAGCTGACTCATTGATTTATTGATTGATTTCATTTGTTGTACCCTCAGGACAGAAACCTCAGGCAGCAGTGGTAACAAACAATAATACATAACAGGTAAACATTAGAGATATAATGAACAAAAAACATCAAGCGATACTAATTAGATACAATCAATTGATCATTTGATGATTAGAGCCTACTAGCCGGCTTACTAGTTTGAGTATAAGTACGTTGCGCCTGCAATCGTCCATGGCACATGGTCGGACCGGCCATTACAGTGCCTTTCCTGGAGGGTTAGACGGTATAGAGCAGCATGGAGGTCAAATACTTACGAGGAATAATAGGCACAATACGGCGGTGAACAAGCTGAAAGCTTGAGCAAGCGCACATGGCACGGTGTTCTAAAAACTGTCTCCTGAATAAGAGGCATTCATTAATTTTTACAACGAAAGCAACACAGAAGAAAGAGCACAGAACATGGGCAATTTCGCCCCTGAGCGGGAATCTGGAGAAAATAGAAACAAACTGCTGCTGGACTCGCGCTTTCAAGCACACCAGGCAGGGACGAAAGACGCCCTGCTTGTTTCGATCGGCGCTTGATATATAAGTGGAACTCGCATGGACAGAGAAGCTGCGCGATATAGAAAACATGCAAGACAAGCTAACCTTCGGTCTTTTTTTTTTGTTTCGTCTATTCTCGTAATTCAGAAATAACGCTGACGGTAATGAAATATCCATAGTAAATGCGCGATCTCTCGCACACAAATCGACAATAAAAACTAAGCTCCTTTTAGCGTCACCGGTTGTGGTCCAGTCTCAACCAATGCGTTAGAGCGATTGCTGCGATTTCTTATAGTATATAAACTTAGCTGTATAAAACATTTACACAAGCTAAATGTATGGGGAATGTAGTGGCGAGACGTGGCCGTCCTGTCTATTCCAGTCACCAGGGAAAAGACCGCTCATAAGTGGACGACGAGCAGCAGTGACGTGCTGTCGCGCCCGCTCCGCCAATCATCAATATTGAGCTGAAGATCGAGATCGAGCAGATGTGAGAGCGAACTAAATGCTCGAGCAAGGCATACGTCGCCCGCGTACTACGCAAGCACCTCGGAACGACTGCAGCTCATTCTCGCACGTCCCTCGCTTTTCCCGCCGCCCGCTTTGCACGAGAGACGCACGAGAGATGACAGCTGCGCCCGCAAATCGTGAATCAGCGGCCCAGGACACCGCAAGAGCGCGTCCGCGGGGCTCCCTCGAGGAGGCTGGGCGGCGGGGAAAACAGTTTCGAAGTGGACAGCGCATACGGAAGCCACTGACTTGGTGGGAAACAGACGCACAGCGAGAACGCCGTGTTTGCCGTGCACGTGCCGTATATACATCGTCTGTCCCGTATTTCGCGTTTTTTTGTCCTCTCCGCAGGTGATGCCGCAAGAAAGAATTCGCGATGTTAAAAATAACAGAAGCGAGCTTTTAATGATACAAATAAACAAAACCGCCGCATCTCCACTAGTATATGAATCATAACTAACGGCAATATATATATATATATATATATATATATATATATATATATATATATATATATATATATATATATATATATATATATATATATATATATATATATATATATCCGATGGTTTATCGAGTTTTGAGAGGAACTAAAGTTGAGCAAGACAAGGTCAATGGATGTTTCTTGAGCGGTTGTTGATTGTTTACTGTCACACATGAAATGCATCGCAGAACGCATCAAGACATCGTATACTGCATAATCCCGTCACTGTTCATAATGTCTACGTTCAAGTCGCCGATTGGCATTAAGGATGCATGCTTGTACTTTGTTTCGTATTCGTAATCACAACATAAACACGTTTCGCCTTTGAGGAAATACCGCGAACTTTTGGGTTGTTTCCAAGCCGAGCTCTACGATTAAAGCAATCAGACGATTCGCAGTATTAGATGATATATATAGTATAGGAAGAGCTGCGGTAAGTTCTCCCTGTGACACAGCGAGCTGCGTGTTTAGCAAAGGTTGTTCACGATTTAGAGTACTTGGTACTCTATTGTGGGAGAGCAAAAGCCGCCCCAGTGGGCCTCACAATTTATGAGGCCGGGCACAGCGAGTTCGAACAAGTGGTTGACGATTTAGAGTAAATAGTACTCTACAATGGAGGATTATAAGGCCACCCCGTGAGCCTCACAAGTTGATGAGGCCACGATACGCTGGAATACGCCAACGTCCGTTTTGACTGTTTTAGTAGATATGGTTGACGATTTTGAGTACCTGGTACTCAACTATGGGAGAGCGGTTAACCGTCCCTAAATTCACGCCCGAATTCCCCGGACTTAGACTGTTGCAGTCAATGTTGAAGTTACGATACGGCACTGTCTACATTCCACTGTGCAGAACCACCAAACCGGTGATAGCCATATATAAATATTGTAAAAACATAGTGCCTTGAAATACTACTCAGTTTTATTCTTGTTAAAATGTTCTCAAAGTGCTTCAAGTGCTGCACTTGACCTTTATCTCAATGTTAAGAGTAGTAATTGCTGCATACACACAAAGAGTATGAATATAGGAACAGTTTTGTATAGACGTTGACAGCGGACAGCGAGATTCCATGACAAAGCTAGATCCCAAGGTGCTTCGCCCCTAAAAGGTATACCTTTTCTTTTTTAGCAGCTCATTTCGTTTAAGAAACCGTTGCGGTGGAGTAGCGGTTACGGACCTCGGCCGCTTGCCCAAAGGTCGCGGGTTCGATGCCGGCAGCGGCGGTTGCATTTTGATCGCGGCAAAGTAATAGAGGCCCACTTAATTTGCGATTGTCCACCAGCGGGTGGTCCGGGACTTGGTAAATTGATGAAGATGACTTCAATCGCAACTTCCTTAAGCGCGTATCGCGTAAAAGCTTCATCGTCCGCTTGCGAATACGTAGCGACGTAGCGGCCATACGTATGCTCATATACGTCTTTTTTTTTTTAAATGCGAAGCATTTCTTAGTGAACTTCGGTGACATTGAGCGTATCTATCTATCTATCTATCTATCTATCTATCTATCTATCTATCTATCTATCTATCTATCTATCTATCTATCTATCTATCTATCTATCTATCTATCTACCTATCTATCTATCTATCTATCTATCTATCTATCTATCTATCTATCTATCTATCTTATCTGTCTTATCTATCTATCTATCTATCTTATCTGTCTTATCTATCTATCTATCTATCTATCTATCTATATATCTATATATCTTATCTATCTATCTATATATCTTATCTATCTATCTATCTATCTATCTACCTACCTATCTTATCTATCTATCTATCTATCTTATCTGTCTTATCTATCTATCTTATCTGTCTTATCTATCCATCTATCTATCTATCTATCCATCCATCTATCTATCTATTCATCTATCTATCTACATATCTTATCTATCTATCTATCTACCTATCCTATCTATCTATCTATCTATCTATGTTATCTGTCTTATCTATCTATCTATCTATCTATCTATCTATGTTATCTGTCTTATCTATCTATCTATCCGCTTATGACTTTTAGCTCTTTTGGCCGTTTCGAGTATCAACGCCAAACTTGGTATAACAAAAAATGCTGTATAAAGAATATATTTGACTAGTCATAACATGAAAATCATGACATGTATGTCATGAATGTCATGATTTACATTTCATGGTCCTGCAGCTCTTGCGGTGGTTTCATTCACATGGCATGTTGCAAAACTGGTATAGTATGGCATGATTGCATGGCGAACACAAGCGACAGGCCCTAACATGACAATCATGACATGCGTATCATGTCCCAACACGACTACATGCCGCGCTCATGATGCGTTCGTGGCCGTTTCGCTAGCGTCACATATACCGAATTTGGTGTTACAGTAAGTGAATGGATGACGAAGCTATGTGACTCGTGCAAAAATGATAATCACGAGATGCGGGTCACGTAACAACATGACTACATGCCATGCTCATGATGCACTGGCAGCCATTTTGCTAGCTTCACTTACACCAAATTTCATATTACGAGACGTGAATGGATGACGAAAGTATCATACTGGTGCTAACATGATAAACATGACAGGTGTGTCATGTAACAACATGACTACAGGCCACTCTCATGATGCGCCCGCGGCCGTTTCGCAAGCTTCACATGTACCAAACGGTATTACGCAACGCGAACGCACGACATAGGTAAATAACACATCCAAACATCATAATCCCGAAATGCGTGTCATGTAAAAACATGACTACATGCCACACTGATGTTGCGCTCGCGGCCGTTTCGCCAGCTTCACATATGCCAAGTTTGGCATTACGTGACGCCAATGGCTGACGAAGGTATGTGACCGGTGCAAACATGATAACCATGAGATGCGTATCTTCTGAGAACATGACCACACGCCACAGTCAAGGCGCCCATACATTTCGTCGTGACGCGGTGCGAGTGCCCGCCGGCGTTGCCAAGCCAGGCACCGTCCTATACTAGACGCGCGCCGCGCTGCGTTGCTTTGACGCGTCCGGCGTCCCTCTGCCACGAAAAAAAAAAAAAAAAGGCAGATCCCACGTACCGTGGGAATCGATGATATGTGGAACACGAATGAGAAACGTTCATATGTCACTTTAAAATCAGCCCAATGTTAGGAGGCGAGGTGAATGATGGCGTAATTGACTTCCGTGCCATGATTATCATGTTGGGATGTGTCGTTTAGCTTCGTCATCTATTCACGTCACGGGATACGAAATTTAGTATATGTGGAGCTAGTGAAACCGCAGCGAGAACGCTATGAGCGTGGTGTCGTGTCATGTTCTTACATGACACGCGTGTCAGGATTATCATGTTTGCACCAGTCATATATTTCGTCATCCATTGACGTCACGTAACACCAAATTTGGTATATGTGGAGCGCATCTTGAAGAGCCCAATATACTCCATTGCAGCGTATACACGCGCACGCACGCTGGGCACAGCGATGCGTCGTTAGCAAAACGCGAGCACTCTATAGTCTCACGACAGGCGCGACTAGCGTCCGACGGCGTGGCCCGGCGGCCGCTGGTCATCGGGCTGCTTTGACGCATGCGCTGTGAAACGCGTCTGCATCAAAGCAACGCAGCGCGACGCGCGCCTGCGAGTATATGACGGGACCAGCGCCTGGCGTGGCAACGCCGGCGTGACGCGACGAAATGAACACCGGCGAGCACGCGCACCACGTCACGTCGAAATGTATTGGCGTTTTGACTGTGGCATCTAGTCATTTTCTCACATGACACGCATCTCATGATTATCATGTTTACACCAGTCACATACCTTCGTCATCCATTGGCGTCAGGTAATACCAAATTGGACATATGTAAAGCTAGCGAAACGGACGCCAGCTCATCATCAGTGTGGCATGTAGTCATGTTGTTACATGACACGCTTGTCGTGATTATCATGTACGGATGTGTCATTTACCTATGTGGTCCAATCGCGTCGTGTAATACCGAGTTTGATACATGTGAAGCTAGCGAAACAGCCGCGAGCACATCATAAGCGTAGCATGTAGTCATGTTGCTACATGACACGATTCTCATGTTTATCATGTTTGCACCAGTATCATATACCTTCGTCATCTATTCACGTCCCGTAGTACCAAATTTGGTACATGTGACGCTATCGAAACGGCCGTCCGCGAGCGCATCATGAGCGTGGCATGTTGTCATGTTGTTATATGACACGCATGTCATGATTTTTATGTTAGGGTCTGTCACTTGTGTTCGCCATGCAATCATGCCATACCATACCTGTTTTGCAACATGCCATGTGAACGAAACCACTGCAAGAGCTGCAGGTCCATGAAATGTAAATCATCACATTCATGACATGATCATCACATCATGTTTTGATTTTCATGTTATGGCTAGTCAAATATGTGCTTCTACAGTCAGGTTACGTCATAAGAAGTTTGGTATTGATACCATTATTGAAACGGCCAGGAGAACTAAATGTCATAGGCGGCTAGATAGATATAGATACGCTCATTGTCACCGAAGTTCGCTAAGAAATACTTCGCATCTAAAATGGAGACGCAGTGTTATCTGGGTAACGTATCGGCGTGAAATGCAGCATGTCGCATTTCGCGCTGGTTGCCGTCGGGCCGCGCCGACGGACGCTGGTCACGCCTGCTAACGTAGCGACGCTGTGCCCAGCGTGCGCGCGCGTCAACGCTACTGGGCCCTTCATGATGCGCTCGCGGGCGTTTATAGGGGCGAAGCTTCTTCAAGTGGCACCCGTTCGTTCCTCGTAGTAGTCGTAGTCGTAGCGTGTAACCAGTGGTACGTTTTGAACTGCAAGGTGGTGCCGGTGGGAGATTTCTTCTGTGCGTTGCTGAACAATAAAAAATTCGCAGCGTGCGCGTTAACTAAAAGCTGAATTCTCCCGTCTCTCATTCCCCATTAGCAGCCTTTGGCATGTACATTGAGCACCATCTGACAAGATAGGGTTGCTACGTTATACTCGCTGGGCGTAACCTCCTTGGTTTTAAAAAGGTTTAGCGAGCGTTCAGCCGCAGTGCCATGAATACAGTGAACTAGTATATACCATGAACTCGAGGTGGTTAAAGGTGGGAAGTAGACACGAAGCGCAAGCCGTAAGAAAGTGTGCGTGCGCCACCTCTCGTTTAGTCCTTGGAATGTCCACTGGTGATTTGATTGATATGTTGGGTTTAACGTCCCAAAACCACTATATGATTATGAGAGACGCCGTAGTGGAGGGCTCCGGAAATTTCGACCCCCTGGGGTTCTTCAACGTGCTCCCAAATCTGAGCACACTGGCCGACAACATTTCCGCCTCCATCGGAAATGCAGCCGCCGCAGCCGGGATTTGATCCTGCGACCTGCGGGTCAGCAGCCGAGTACCTCAGCCACTAGACCACCGCGGCGGCCCGGAATGTCCGCTGGACGGCGGTGCTTCTATATAAGGAATATATTATGAAAAGATGCGAGATGGTGGTACTTGGAGTGTTGAATAGATGGTCGAACGGACACACAGATAGATGCATGGTTGGACGCACGGATGGCTGCACGGACGAATGGACGCATGGACGGACGCAGGGGCAGATGCATGGACGAACGCAGGTACGGACGCATAGATGGACGTGCGGACGCACGAACAGACACACGCACGGCCGGGCGGATGGACGCACGGACGGTCACACAGACGGACGCACGGACGGACGGAAGCAAGAACAAATGGACGGACGATGCTTCGACCTACTCTCCATCATTCGCTCCGTGGATATGCTGCTATTTTTTCTAGCTCCACATATACCAAATTAGGTGTCACACGACGTCAATGGTGACGAAATATATGACTTGGGCAAACATGATAACCCTGACACGCGTTTCATGTAAGAACACAACATACCACGCTCATAGTTTGCTCGCGGCCGTTTCGCTAGCTCCACATATACTAAATTTGGTATCACGTGACATGAATAGATTACGAAGGTAAACGACACATCCAAACATGATAGTTATGACACGGAAGTCATGTACCTCATCGATTACCTCCACCTCGTAACGTTGTGCTGATTTTAAAGTGACATATCAACATTTCTCATTCGTGCTTCGCATATCATCGTTTCCAACTGCCCGTGGGATCTGCCATTATTTTTTAAGACAAGTCAATCAATACTCTGCATGTGCGTTGCGTGTAGTCGCTACAATTGCAACCAAGCAAGATTAGTGCGTTTGGCCGCGGCAATGGAGACGGGACGTGAGCTCACATTAGCGCACGTCACGTCTGCCCTCTAATCCAGCAAACCCACTGCACAGACACGCCACTGCATGCCTTTCAAGACGCATCAAGACGCGAAATTTGGGGAGGCCGGCATTCCCGCGAACGGAATGCGAGAACCGAAACCTGATTGCCCGTTGGTCGCATCTAACGATCGCATCAGTTTTTGTCGTAAACAGAGAAATACAGTTTACAGTTAGCGTGATATTGGGGGTTAAGACTACCATTACCGTGCCGCAAACATTCGTTGTGCATAGCGCCTTATAGTTTAGCGAGATAGCGTTTACGTGGTTTACGTGCCCCGTCTTGGACGATGGCGTCGTCTATTGGAGGGTGAATACGTTAAAGAACAGTGCCCATTAAAATAAAACGACAATGTTTGCCTCTGTCAGCGCGCGAAAGAATGTTACGAGTTTTTTTAAGTAATTATAAAAGTAAATGAATATGAACCTATCTATCTATCTATCTATCTATCTATCTATCTATCTATCTATCTATCTATCTATCTATCTATCTATCTATCTATCTATCTATCTATCTATCTATCTATCTATCTATCTATCTAACACTAAAATTATTACGGGAGGGTAAGATGGTTTGACAAATACGTCTCGCTGGTCATGACATGAATAAATTCACAATCTCGTCGCGTACGTCTTCAAAAACTTTTCAAAGAACAGTGACCCATACCCGCAGCGGGAATGTGCCAGCTGTATGCGGGTATGTGCCACCTGTGATAGACATTTTATATCCAACCAGAAACATAAATGGGTAAGTTTAACATTTGAGCGTAAAGCTGCCATAGGCAGCGTTGATCAGACGAATCCAAACAATAAATATGAGTGCCTCAGCAGGAATCGAACCCTACCATACTGCGTGGCAATAAAGTGTTCAAACACAGAACCACGCCAGGCCTCGGATATAGTTTTGAAAATAGACCTCAATGTTCGTGTAATGACAACTGTAGTTGCAGTAATGACTATGCACTTTTATAAACATTACATATGTACTGCTATGGTTGTAGTTACGATTGTAGGAATTGTAGCTAGGCGCCTTCCGCTGAAGTTGATTTGTGTAGCAGTCTTGACGGCTATCATCCTGGCGCGCACCAGTGCAAACTCCAGCGCTTCATATCGGCTTGCCGCTTCTGGCGTTGCTAATATCCATGTTGCTGTTGACATCGTTTCGTAATCGTAAAAAAAACTGCTAATATAAAACATACGCAGCTGTTTAACATATGTGTGTGCGTGCATTTGTATATTCAGTGCCACTTTATAACGTATGGCTCAATAAAAAAAATTAAAACACATTCACCTTCCATCCGCGCGCTTCGCATAATATTGTTTCCCAAGGTACGTGGGATCTGTCATCGTAAAATACCCCCTTCGTACGAATTCTCGAAAAGGGGGAGGGAACAGGCCGCTAGGGCAACGGACCTGGTCTGGCTACGAACCTGCATAAGAGTTACTGCATTTCTTGTCCACGATGCCCAACCCTCGAGGGACGCTCGTGTTGTAGACGTCTCTACCTTTTACATCATTGCTTTCACTCCCTCCCGCTCTTTCTCTGGTTCCACAGGCAGAATAAGGGACACACGTAGAACAGAAAAGTGGAACGGCGCATGCGCGTACGACGCACAGGGACTGGACGGAATGAAAGAAGAAACGCGAGACTACAGAAACTGTGTCGCCTCTGCGCTCTGAGAAACTTCAAACGTAGCTTTGGCAGCGGGTATACGTATACGGCGCATGCGCGGCAACGCACCCACAATCAATCTCGCCGGAGATTCATCGGCGTAGAGGAGCTTCAGAGGACCTGAAAAGAGAATCGGTTACATGACACCGTGCTCTCCTGTCAGTGTCGTCAGGCTGTACGTAAAATCACGGTTTCGAAAAAAAAATAATGAAAGAAAGGTTACGGAGACGAGAAAAAAATGAAGTTTAAAAGGCGGGCAATAAGAATTTCCAGCCACCATGCCTCTGGGCTCAGGTCGCGGCGACGAGGGGATAAAAGAAGAAATTCTACCGTCTCGTTCTCCGGATACCGACACGCACCGGTTCTTTCCAAACCGGACGAAAGAAAGACGAAAATCCTATTACCTGCAGGTTGAACGGAGACGAGGGGGGGGGGGGGCAGCCAGTCGGTTGGCAAAGGAGATCGCTAACAATGCGTCCACATATAGCAGACGGTGCAGAAACACGGTAGCGAATGAGTTTGTCGATCAATAAATGAAACGATGTAGAGAAAAGGCGCGTACATCAAAGGGGTTGAAAGTGATGGGACACAGCGGGCAGGCTGGAAACACAATTCCCTCGCGCACAGCGCCCACGGCAACACACGTGCCCGTTGATATGTAAATGAAGAATGGCGGCCACCCACAGACACCTCAAGCGCTGCCGGTGGCGGCCGACACGATATTTTCATACAATATTCTACAAACCTGACAACGGCAGACCAATGAAATTGCCTAACCGCCGACGCGAAATCGATCGCAGATAAAAACGAACATCGAGACTGTGTGCCGATCGGATATAACGTTTTGCCGCGAGAAGATACGAATACCGCATCCGATAACAGAGAAGCGAGGTAACCCGACTAGTGAAGCGGAGAAGGAAAAAAACCAAAGACGGTCGCTGCAGGTCTCAATGACTGCCGCCCTGCGGCTATCCCCCGCAGACCGCGTTAGACCTCGCTAGTGATTCGAAGAGAAAACAGTGCGCGACGAAGCGAGAGGTGTCTGTAGAGCTTGGGAGAAGAGCCGTACAATTTGAAACGGCCGTTATATCGATCTCAAGCCTTCAAGAACAGGTGCGCCGCCCTCCAGAGTGAGAACATCTCACGCCGTGGGCAGGATATTGTGAAGCGCACCACCGTGTCAGAGCGATCTGTCTATACAGTCTACACGTTCAGGCTCTCCGAGATGATTCGATTGCAGAGAGGACATCCTAAGGCCCAGCTATATATAGCTTGGAAATACCTCGTTCTTGTGAAGTTCCTTAGGCAACGTTGGTTAACCGGATGTACACCGGAGGTTTCATGCAATGCACTTAACCTGATCCCAGCGGAGGACTGCTTGTCCGCGATTGTTTTCGGAAAGGTGACGACTGCCGTAGCGATACCTACCAAAGGCTTCAGCCGTGGGGCAGACCATAAGGTGTGAAGTTTTCGTCCCACCTCTCGCTGCTAAAATTATACGGCGCGCGCCCACAAACACACGCCACAATACACATACACATGCGGATAAAAACATACACGCACACAACACGATCACATTTTCCGTTTTCTTTTTTTTTCGTTTTTCCTGTCCTTTTTTCTGCCCTCCTCTTCCTTAAGGCGTTTAAGTCCTCAATCATGCTGCCCTGTAATACTTGGCAAGAAGGCGCCTTCGTACACGTCGGCAGAATTATTTATACTTGATTGAACAGTGTTTACACACACACGCACACTTTTCTCTCTTCACATAGGGCAAGCATTATACAATCAGCATAACACAAACAAGCACACGTACCACAAACATACATGTATTGCACACTCCACATGCCTAGAGACGTACGCTCACACCAGCTTTCAAAACTTCCAATTCAGCCAACGCTGGTCGGTTCAGTCACATTTTTGCACACGAAATACAAAACTGCACGCTTTAAACCTCTTCCCTTATCCTCGCCCCGATGGGGGCAGAATCCTTCATCAGAATAAGAAAGAAAGAAAGAAAGAAAGAAAGAAGAAAGTAAGAAATAAATAAATAAATAAATAATGAAGAAAGAAAGAAAGAAAGAAAGAAAGAAAGAAAGAAAGAAAGAAAGAAAGAAAGAAAGAAAGAAAAGGAAAGTTGGCAGCGCCAAAGTCTAATTAGGCGTGAGAAGTATTGCCAAAACCTCTCATGAAGGCGGCCACTGCTACCACTGCATTCTGAGTGAAAAGCTTATCGATAAGCCACCAATAAACTGAATCTCTCTGTATGCCATACACGGAGCTCACAAACCACGCTTTCGCTTCTTTAATATATACCCTTCATTATAATACGCCACACTTTGCGCAACTGCTTAAAAATTTCCACAGAAAGAACTGTATTCTTCGTCGAACGAAGAGCTGCTTGAACTAGTCGCTCTACAAGAGGCACTTGACTAAGATATATGGGTTTGAAAGAGATTAAGTTCTGCCGTTTCTCTTTTTTGCTTTCGTTTTTTTTTCTATAGGCACCGCGGGTGCCCCAGTGTTGCTATCCCCATAACAACACATAAAAATCGGGACATTTTTCAGCGTTTTTTAATTCTCAAATTTGAGAGAGATAAAAGAGACAAATCAATTCCACGTGGAAACGAGTGACGCAACGATGCGAATTTCATAAGCTGCCGCGCACAGTCGCCGTTTCAGTTGCGAAACTCGACAGAAAATAATATAACACATCATCAGAGAAATGTACATAGTGCGAAAAAGTGCTCTAGCTTCTTTAAAAAGCACGGGCTGTAACAATGACCGCTGAAAGCGGAGCTTGAACTAAACGAATTTCTTGCAAGTCAGGTAAGTTGGAGCTAAAAGCTTTCTGCAACTCAAAGAATATGAGAAAACAGAAAAGACAGAGTGACAAGACTGAGATCCCGTTTTAAGCCCTTCACCATACTTTGCACTGACTGAAGCTCATGCAACTAACAAAGCAAACCATTGCGTTTCATAACCGGGATAAACCAGCAAGCACAATGAAGTGTATTCGCAAACAGAGGCCAGGTTGTGGCCAGGACTAAACCTTACGTAATGCACTGAAATTTATTTATATTTTAAGTCTCATTCCTGCAAATGACATGAATTCGCTGTCTAAGGTAAGCTACCTAACGCGTCTTCTTCTTATTCAGTCAAATGAATTCCCGGCGAGTCCTCTATCTGAGCTCGTTCAACCTGAATCACTCTTACGTAACAAAGTTACAGTATGAGCGCTTTGCGAAGGGCTTTCGGAGGGTTACTGACGATCTTAAGCAGAGCAGACGGCAAAGCGAAGAATAATGGGCTGCCTGTCTCGTCAAGGGGCAAATAAACTACCAGCTGGTTAGATTACGAGCCGCGTTGAAGGGTGCACACGCATCAACTGGAGACCAGACAGACTCATTTCAAAGCCTCTCGTAGGGACTTCAATCACTTGTTGCAGCAGCACCGTTATGGACGCAGTCTGCTGTGTGTCGTAGGTTGAAAGTTGTCACGATCACAAACCGGGCACGCGCTCAAAAGCACAGCCCACGCACTCGGTATACAGGCGGTTAACAAGAGAGCCTGCAACTTGTGGTCCCTAATCGCTTTTCACCGTCTCTGTATTCACTTCATTTTAGCGGACCAGGGTGGTTAGTAGAGTGATTTTATCAAATTATGCGGCACAAACACGCTACAGGAGTGTGGGATGGCGTGTCGTTAGAAGGACGCAGCCCGACATGAAACGTAACGCTCGTTTGTTAACGTGGCAGCAGCAGCGGGGCGAGCATGCCGCCGCTGCGTTCGAACGGTTAGAGAAGCACGGATGAACCCGAGCTTGGAAGCTTTGGTTTTATAGCCACCAGTGGTGACGTAGGCCTCCAGTGAAGCAAAACGGCTATTTGGGCTAGTTGGTCGTTTAGGCTCCGGTGTAGCCACAAAGAAGCTGCGGTGGCGCTGTGCCTAATCGGAAGCGTGTTGCAGCAAGTGACCGTGTCACACCTGGCTAACCAGTGGTGAGACGGAGGCTGCGCAGGTTTGTGCGCACTGATTGAACTAGCTGGCCTGCTTCGATTCTTGGTGCGTGCCTCAACTGTGCCGTACACAGAAACGAACGACGATGCGCGTGACATTGGTCGTTCCAAACGATCATTGAAAGGCTATTCAAAGAACAGTTGTTATGATCCCACCACGACATTATTGCTCCTTTTGCGAATCAGCGAAGGGCCCCGCCGCGGTGGTCTAGTGGCTAAGGTACTCGGCTGCTGACCCGCAGGTCGCGAGATCGAATCCCGGCTCTGGCGGCTGCATTTCCGATGGAGGCGGAAATGTCGTAGGCCCGTGTGCTCAGATTTGGGTGCACGTTAAAGAACCCCAGGTGGTCAAAACTTCCGGAGCCCTCCACTACGGCGTCTATCATAATCATATGGTGGTTTTGGGACGTTAAACCCCACAAATCAATCAGCGAATCAGCGAAGGGCCCACTAATACGCTTTCGTAGGGAAACACGCGAACTTACGCATCTGTCGACATTGTTGACGGTTTTGCTGCTGATGATGATTAAATATGTCTGAGCACTTCGCAATTGGCGTGCTTTTAGAACACCCACTCAATTCTCAATTCACATCTTTCACATCTTTTGACGCCAGACGCGATTCTGCGCTTCCGCTACGCAATATGAAATGCGTTAAGGGGATTCCTTTCACTGCAAGCTATTCACATAGTCTTTTTTTTTCTTTCAAGAACAGTTTCAGCATAGATTGTGGCTATGTGATGAAACACCTCCTTGCCAGGTAGAAGATTTGAATTTCCGGATGTGCGTCTGGTTAACCTCCCTGCCTTTCCTTGCATCTTT
>NW_027465256.1:20000-33967 GCF_043290135.1 Rhipicephalus microplus | reverse complement strand
ATTGCCCTAATATTACTGAGCTTCAAACACGTTACCCAAAAGCTTTTACTAATCATGCAGTCAAAGCTTGGTATAGAAACAAGGAGCAGTGCTTTTGAAATAAATTTTTCCAAAAACAATACCTAAACGACTTTCCGGTAAGTTCAGAAGACAATACGTGACCCAAAAAAAAGTGTTTTCTCTCGGAAATATTAAAAAATTGTGTCATAGCCGTGTATAATAAGGGGGTGCAAAAGTGTAGTGACCTTGAGAAAAACGAAAAGCGAAGGGAGAGGGTAAAGCATAGCGTAGCCTTGTATAAAATAAAGCACGCAGAATCCCGTATAGCGCATATATAACCGTGGGCAAGGGAGAAGGGCAAGGGAGAAGGGATGGAAAGGGAGGATAACGAGTCAGGGAGCCTGCTGTCATCATGTGCTTTTGTCCCATGTCATCGCTGGACGTCACGGAGGAAACCGCGTGTAACATAGCTAGTGGTAGCAAGGTTGCGGGAAAGAGTAGTGCGAGGAGGAGGAAGAGAGAAGGTAAAGTATAGCATAGCTATGTCTAGCGTCGTATAATAAGGTTGCGAGAAAGGAAAGTGAGGATGTGGGGGAGGGAAGAAGGTGTACAGCGGCCTGTGTACAGGGACGCACTTGCACAGCCCCGAGCAAAATCTGCTTCTCATGTAAATGTAAACTCTGCATAACTCTGTAAATAACTGCCGTAATCTGAAGTTTGCAGGCACACGTTACGTAGCTTACCACGCTTTTAGTAATGAACATTTTGCACGTTGTTCAACTCACTGAGATTATTTTCATTGTTTTTTTCAACGTTATTTTCAGTTTATTTTCAACGTGTAAAGAAACTGTGCAGACATGTTTCGCTAACACATTCGTTATGAAATGCTTCCTTGTAATAAGTGTTTACAAGTGTAAGGAGATGGTTTATTTCTAAGCTAAGGAAACAGTTCTGAGTAATTTATTGAACCCCCAGTACAACGGAAGTGAACGAATTTATTCCATGAGAGAGTTTGAAACGTTCAAGCATTTAAAGAGCTGTAATCATAGGACCAGCTATCGCCTTGGAAAAACTTTCCAAAGATGTCATTATTGGATAAATATTTTTATATGATGAATCGTTACCAGGCCTTTCCCGAAACCTTTCTTAATAAAAGCCAATGCCCAGAAGATACGTTGGATTTCACGCACATGGCCTTCGCAGTTTTGATATTCAATGTTCAGTTTAAACTTGTCTACTGAACTTTGCTTGAGTGCCAGCCACGGCCTAGTAAGATCGAAAATGTGAAGGAGCGGTGTGTTGCACTTCTTTAGTCTCTTTTCTAAAATATATATTTGTGATCCAGAAAATTCAGGACATGTATTGGAATGGTTCGGTACGTGGTACTTTCTTTTCAACCATCCACAGTGACTTAGCTACCATTTCTGGTAAACAATTAACAACAGCCTATAATTGCTATCGTGTTCCTCACAGTAAGGGTTCATGACTGACGTCAATTTTAGGTTTGTCAAAAACAAAAATATGCCGCGCCCTGCTGAACCATGATATTGTTTACACTCTTAAGCACAAAGGGAGCAGTAATTGGGACGTCTTTTTTATCACAACAACAACAAGAACATTCATATATCCCTCATGTTAATCTTTGAATTATCGCCGCTTTCCCGGTCCTTGGGGGTCACGAATAATGGGTGCGCGTCCAGCATGACACAGCGTTCTCGGCTTTGTTTCATTTTTGTATCCTCACGACCGAAACATAACAAAGGGGAGTTTCATCATATACTAATGTAAGACAGGTAAATATAAAGATACAGAGAGCAACAAAACAACTTAAGAACATCTAATAAATAATTCAATAAATCTCGTCCTGTAACGTTGATGATCGGTAATTTTTTCAATGAGGGCGCTAACATGATTACAATTGTTACAAGTCCTGAAAAACGAGTTGTGGGAAGCGGGAATTATAAAAAACAAAAACAAATGGCAAGCGTGATAATGCTAATAGTTAAAGGCTTGGCTTTACATAGCAAACAATTGCGGTTACCGCATGATTAATGAAGTGTGTCGCGTTCCTCAGAACAGGACAAATAATAGTGGAGAAGGAAAGAAAAAGGATTAACCAATTAACAGGAACAGGAGGAATAAGATTAAAGGATTCAGGAAACATTTTAACTGGGTAAACTGCGGGGTCATGGGAAGGGCCTGAAAGCGAGACGGGGTATCGCACCTTCGAACAAATTAGTGTTTTATTAGGTAAAATATTGACAGCATGACTGGAAAGAGACGAGCTTTAAAGAAATGCTGATTAATTCTCTCACTCTAAGTAGAAGTGAACTGGTGCTGAACCATGGACGTTGGCAAGACTTGGTTTTGGGAAAGGATGGGTCGTTCTCAGTGAGAAAGGTGGGGGAGCACGTGCTGCCTTTTTATTTAATAATAATAATAATAATAATAATAATAATAATAATAATAATAATAATAATAATAATAATGTCTGAGGTTTCCCGCCCCAATACTACGATATGATTCTGAGAGGCGTCGTACGGGAGGGCTCCGAGAATTCAGCCCATCTGGCGTTTTCAGTCCATTAGGGTCGAGTCATCGGCGTCCGTCGGTGTGACACACTATGGATATCCATGTGCATATAGATATTTATATGGGCACCCATATGTGTTCTCATATGCTTATTTGTATACACATAGTTATCGATATGTATATCCATATGATTATGGGCACCCATGTGGATATGGATAGTCATATGGCTATGACCATATGTGCCTTGTGATTAATAAAAAAATTGTATGCACTTTACACCCGTGTTGATACGTCATTGCGTGATCGAGTGGGCAATGTAGGGGAGTTAATGCTCCCCTGGAGCATTGCCCACTCGTCGTCATTCACTTCAAGCATATGCTGTGACTTTTTTGTTGTGCACTGACATTGCACAGTACATGGCTGTCTACCATTTCGCCTCCATCGAAATGCGATGGGCACGGCCGGCGTCGAACCGAAGATCTTCGGTCAGCAGCCGAGCACCCTAGCCACTGTTTCACAGAAGCGGACAATTCATTGATTGATTGATTTAGTCAGTCAGTCAGTTAGTTAGTTAGCTAGTTATTTATTAGTACCTCGGTTGGCCAGTGAGGGGTATAACATGAGCGGTGGGCATAACTAGTTCACGATGGTTTTCATTGATGCTTTGAAAGATATATGGCTGGAGTGCTGCACCACGTCCGCAGGAAGACGATTTCAGATCTTTACGGTCTCAACGAAGAATGATTCCCTGTGGACGGTAATGCTGGCTGCCAGTAGATAAAAAAAGCAAAGAAAGAAATCACAACATATCCACGGAGTGCATGATGATGAGTGGGGCGAAGCGTCCATCAGTCCGTCCGCGGTTCCGTCCGTCCATTCATTCTTGCTTCCATGCGTCCTTCGATGCGTCCGTCCGTCCATCGGTGCATCAGTCTGTCTGTCTGTCTGTCTGTCTGTCTGTCTGTCTGTCTGTCTGTCTGTCTGTCTGTCTGTCTGTCTGTCTGTCTGTCTGTCTGTCTGTCTGTTCATCCGTCCGTCTTTCCATCCATTCGTCCATCTACTGAACACTCCAGGTACCGCCATTGGGCATCTTTTTATCATTTATTCATCATAATGAAGCACCGCCATCCAGCTGACATTCCAAGGACTAAACGAGAGGTTTAACTGTTATCAGTCGCCAACATTATCACAATGTGATACCTGGCCAACGGAACGCCGTTCGAGGCCCGCTGTGATAGCACTGATGCTGCTATGGAAATAGAAATGTGATGGCCATACTGCAGATACGCGCTTCGCGTGAAAACTGCAAACTAACAACGCGTTACGCGGCAGTAGAAAATTGAAAGGCACGTGAGGAGAAAACCCGTTTCTGGCCTGGCTCTGCGGTCGACTGTAGACGGCGCACCATTAGGTGGCACGGGCAGGCCGTTTGGCACGCGCTCACGTGCTCCACAAACGTTTGTGGTAACAGGGAGCGCAGTCCAGTCACCGCCACTGAAAGGCGTACGCATCGGGCTTGGCATGCAGCACTGCGCGAGCTCCCTGAAGTCCGATCATTTCTCGTCTGTTCTAGTTCTGATGCTTCAAGTGAATCAAAGATAAATGAAAAAAAAAAATGGCCCGAATCTACGTGTTACACTGTAAATGTCGTCGAAAGACGATAGTCTTGCGTCTGGAGAGAGTGAACAAAACGTTTATTTGATGTACTGCGCGAGAAAATCGGTGAATGGTACTCTGCAGGCACTGCGTTAGAGTGCCTCGAGCGGGTGGCGGAGGCGAACGAGCGCATCAAGTCACGTCACACGTGAGACACAAGTGCCATCTGGTAGTTATCTTCAAAAACGAAGGCGTGCAGCCCACGGAGAAAGATGCGTGCCAGTCTCGGAGGTGATAAGGTGTAGAACGCAAAACGATGGGCAGGTGCCACCACCGTGCCGTCGTAGCAAAGCGAAGGAAACGCGTTCTTGAGCATCGCGTTGCACTGCCAGCGCAGCACGTTAAACGCTACAGTCCTCAGAGTTACTTGTGCGTGCCTCTTCTAGTGTAAAGGCAGACATAGAAAGAATCGAAGCATTGTTGTGGTGCCTCAGATATGCGCAATAATTTCTTTTTAATTGACAATCGTGCATCTATGAACGCTAAACCTTGAGCAATATTGGTGGGCGCTGCGGATGGGGTTAGCCGTTTGGTGCTATTTGAGGTATCATTAGGGCGTACAAACAGAAATATGTACAGACAGACAGACAGACAGACAGACACCAACTCAACTAGCAAGACACCCCTCTGAAAGTATCAGACTGTGATCGCACTGTGCTGCCTGGAGCGGCCAAATTGTATATGCATGCATGTCAGTCGGGATTACTTGATTAGGCTTTGATAATGCGTGATCCACACACTGCACTGTTCTCGTTTTATTTGGCGCCGACAGTACGCTTTTAGCATCTCCTGTGGCACCCAGAAAGCCGCAGGACAAAAACGGAAGGCTGTAGATTGATCAATATGTGGGGTTTAACGTCCCAAAACCACCATGTGATTATGAAAGACGCCGTAGTGGAGTGTTCCGGAAATTTCGACCACCTGGGGTTCTTTAACGTGCACTCAAATCTGAGCACACGGGCCTACAACATTTCCGCCTCTACCGAAAATGCAGCCACCGCGCCGGGATTCGATCCCGCGACCAGAAGCCTGCGGAACACATGCGCAAAAAGGCGGGTTGCGTCAATGAAGCGCATGCCGCTAAGTCTTCTCGCACCCCTTTGCGCCCTCCTGTGGTGCCCGTGTACTAAAGGCATGGTCAAGTGGCACAGGTAAATTTGAGAAGACTGAACAGCGCCTGGGTGTGGTCTTGGTAACACGTGCGTTTGGATACTGTTTCCAATGAGTAAATACTTTTGTCAAAAATAACGTGGCCGTTAAGAGATTGTCATTAACCTTTTAGTGCCGAGTGTCGCGTAATCACGACATACCGAAAAACTTTGAGGAAGCAAGTCCGGAAATGCGTGCAGCCTTTAATGCCGGCTGTCAAGTGCTCACAAGGACCGGTGCTTCCAGCATGAAAATCTTGCATAGTCCAATGTCAAGTATATTCTATGCTAGAACTAAGGCCCGTATTCACAAACCAACCTCAACTTTTCCTCGAGTTTACCTTGCCGGTTTTAAACTTTTATTGTGCATGATAAACAATCGGACCAGTACTGATAAACCAGTCTTGTCCTTATCTTTCGCCCTGTTTCCATTTCTATACCTTTATAACGCATGTAGAGAGTACAAAAAGTTAAGGAAAACGTGAGGTAAGGCCGAGGTTGGTTTGTGAATACAGGCCTTAGTGTTGCGTAGCTGATGGCCCGTGCAACAGTTTTCACTTCATTGTTCTTGCTTGGCTGATTGACGTAAGTGAAATTTTCAATATATTTTTATTTGGTGTGTAGACATCCAAGAAGTGGCACAAGGAATGTTACATAGTCCTGAAGTACGTTTTTTTTTTGTTGTTGCAAGATCTCTCTTCTGCGGCATGTCGCGAATTCGCGACGTACCTAAATATATCCATTGAGGTTGCATTTTAGATAATTTACCTGCGGAATAAAATTAAAACTCGCTAGTTAAAGCTAGAAAATGAAAAGAATCTTAATTTTTAGGCGATGTCATAATTGAGGCATTAAAATGGTAAAGGTGCCCCTTTGTCTGCCGCGGTGGATCAGTGGTTCGTTACTGCGCTCAGCTGTCGACCTGAAGATCGCAGGTTTCGTCCCAGCAGCGGCGGTCGCATAGCCGGTGGAGGCAATATGGTAGACAATGGTGTTCTGTGTGATATCCGTGCACGTTAACGGACACCAGGTCGTTGAAATTTGACACCGTGCTGACACTCTCCACTAAAGCCACCCTAAAAATATTATGATAATTCCGCTGCAGAAAACCACAGATATTATTACAATTACAATCGTACCACTCTTTGTGTGACGTCAGTGTGCCATTTTACAACTGTGCAAATATCGGAGGCTTGTTGTCTTCTGTTTAAACCATGAGTTCATATATTGAAAGACAGATCGAGTCGTGTAAATCTAAGTTCACCTTCAGATATAAATAAATAGTACGTAGTGTGGAATTTTTTCTCCATAGGAAGGTTGTAAACATGTGCCATGGCTTCTTTGTTCTACATTGGGGCCAATGACCTACGGTGAACATAAAAAATGCACACCAAAAACAATTCAATGCAGCCATGACCATGACCTAATTTATAAAGTATGCTCTGCATCGCTGCGTTTTTTTAAAATGCTGTTTATGATTTGGTGAGCATTTGTACAGTGCAGGCGAGCCCTTTTTAACATAATTAGGGTAGTTATAGTGTCGCTATTGCATGCACCTCTTGCCTTACGTTAGGTGTGGGAGCATCCGCTAGTTGATCTCCCTTAGTTTTTTTTATTGCTACAAAGAGTTGCCTTTAAAACATAATATTATTGCGAGTATGTTTGTTAAATGTGTGCCGTTAGGCCGGTGTTGTATATGAAGTGAAGTAGCGTCACGTTGAATGTGTTGTCATAAATTTAGCGGTTTTAACTGGTTGTGTCGCTGTAGCGAAGGCTGGCTTGAAGGAGGTGACGGGAGCATTCTGGCTGTAATTCTTGACATGTCCATATAAGGTGGTATGCATCTGCTTGCATCATTGGAATGATGCAATACGGAAACGTATCACCAACTGGTAAATGCGACCAGTTCCATGATAATAGAGAGTTTTAGTACTGCGGAATGGTGCTACGTACGCATCACGCAAGCGCCTTGCGTTACGTGGCGTCGTTTGCCACTAATCGGCTTTTAGTACGCCGTCGTACCCGCGTACGTAACGAACGTGAAGCGCGTTGCGTCATCTGGTAGATCAAAATAGAAGCACGTGTTGTTGACAGCCAATGTGAGACAATCCAAGTGTTATAGCCAGATTATGGCCATATTTTGAGCCACAGGGCCGGTCGGTGCTTGCCTTCGATGCCGCCATTTTGCAAAACGAAGTCTCGCGCTGTCGCGAACTTGTTCGAGAGCGGCGCGATCACCTCAGACGTACGCACGCACGCATCTCATGCGTGCGTACGTAGCAGCTGCGTACGTAACGCGATACGTGTGTGTTGCGGTCTGCGCATGCGCACTACGCCGAACGTGGCGTCCTTACGTACGCAACGCCGCCACGTACGCAGCACACGCAGTACTAAAACTCTCTAATATAACGGCCACTGTAAGAGCCACCTCGGCTCGAAGCCCCCTAAGCAGAGCTTCCTCCTTTCTAGTAAGGTGAGGGAGGAGAGAGCGGAGACACGGTGGAATGAAAGCACGCGTATCCTGCCGGAGAACATTTTTACGGGTATGGAGTGAGTTTAGAGGCTGAGGTGAAAGGGGAATGGCTGGAAGGCCTACGCCTGGAGGGCAGTGCGCCAGTTGGTCAGCAGCAATGTTGTGTGGGTTCGCCGCATGGCCTTTAATCTAATGTACCTTTATGCAAGTGGCTGTATTATGGTTCACCTTATGAATCACCTCGCATATCTCCATCACCTTGTGGAGTTTTTTGAGCTCCTTAATAGCTCCTAAGGGATCAGTAAATACGTCAATCTGCTTAATTGTACTTAGCTTAGTGGCACCATGCTTCGTCCCTTAGTTGAGCGGCACTATGCTTTACCATTACTAACTTCATGTTGTTTTATTAACAATGTAGTTAGCGCCAATTTGCCCCGTATCACCCTAGCACCAATAAAACCTAACAATCGTACTCAAGAAATAACGGTTATACAGTGTTGTGCATACTGTGATGTAGAACACGTGCCATTTATTCATGCACAACTCAAGCACACTAGGCCCTGTTTACTTGCCACTAACAACGCATTTGAGCTTCCACCGCTGAGAATGCAACCCGCGAGTTATTGTTGGTCACAGAATTCACCCGTTGACCCTGTATGCCTTAGACTGTCAATGATTTGGTCTGATGTTAGTGCGCTATTCGTCGGTAAAGTCTGATTTTGAGAACGCTAACCAATGGAGGTAATAGAGGGTCATCTTCCAAGTTTTATTACACAATGATAAAAGAAACAAAACAATTGATAAAAGAAAAAAAATAACTTTTCTTTTAGATGCGAAGCAGCTCTTTGACTCACGTGTGTAACGACGTAGTAAGTGCGTCCATGCGAACGCGCTGCACCGCGTTCCCGTCACATCAGGTTTTGGAGTGGTGCCAAGTAGGTCACGCCGCAAGGGCTTGTTGACGTTACGCTCCCCTCGTACGTTTCTCTCGCAGATGCACACTGACATCACCCCCTCTCTCTCTCTCTCACCGGCAACGCACTCACCGCAGCACCCGCAGTTGCCTGCTCCTTTGCCCGCTCGCAACACACTTATCTCTCGTTTGAACATCTCCACCGCTCGCAACGCTCGACCACATGTCGAGTGAAAACACTCTTTCGGTTCGTTTATCTTTCACGAAACCCAACCCGCCTCTCGTGTTCTTGCGTTTCAAACAAACGTTTACTCGAGTAAGCACTTCACCGAATTTCATTTAAAACCGTTCTTCCCGCACATGTGTCGACACCCGTTTCAACTGGAACAACGCCGTGTGCACCGCTGCTGCTTCGCGTCCCATTAGGGTTTCCTTTGGGGAGATAGTCCATTGTGTAAGAAATGCAATCCCTTCGCTCTGAAATTTGGTTCATGTGAGTGTAACAGAACGTATTAAGAGAGGAGTGGGGGCCCGCAGTCAATTCGTTCTGACTTGCTGCAATGCACGCGCAATTTCGCAAAACTCAAACCTGGCACAAGCTGCTCAAGAAAAGCTTTCAGCAGCACTCCGTATGCTGGCACAAAGCTCGCTCTCTACGTCGCGAGAGACGATAAATAAGATGCCAGCCATCTTACTGGCGAAAACAAAGTGTCCGTGTATGTATACAAGTTCTGCTGCATGTCATCGAAACATAATGGTCTTCTGTTGGGAGGCGCTGCGTGAGGTAAGGACGTTATATGGCAGTAATTTCGGGAAACGAAAGCTTGTATAAAACGCATAGCCACTGGTAGGTGGCAGCTCCCTGCCGTCTAAGCGAAGCGTAGGAAGCTTCCACTTTTTCGTTCATGGCGGCGCATTGTCGGCGCAGAGTAAGAAACACCAAATTCTTTATATTTGCTTATCTATGCATTTTATTTAAGGAAATACACTACCGAATACTTAAGCATTGATGTTGCATCTCAAATATGCTTAATGCTTTTTGATCGACATTGTTCGCAAGTATGAACGCAGCCACCAGATCAAGACGGCTGGGCGTTGGGCAAGGGCATAACAGGGCCGGGTTGCCTAATTGTGCGACAGACAGACGGACGGACGGACAGATGGACGGACAGACAGACAAACACAGACAGGCAGACGGACGGACGAATGGACGGCCAGACAGAGAGACCACCTGACGAACGGATGGATGGATGGCCGACAGACAGTCAGACACAGACAGACATACCACCGGACAGACGGATGGACGAATGGCCAGACAGACAGACGGCCAGACAGTCAGACAGATGGACAAACGGACGGATGCGCGGATGGACCAACATTTCTGCTATGCAGTATCCCAAGAAAGATTACTGTCTTTAAACATCTGTCTGAACGTTCCCGGCACGTAATACGGAAGAGGTGCAGAGCCCGTTTTGGGCTTATTAAGGCCTGGGGGGCTTGAGTCATGGTCGCGTTGTAGAAGTCACAGTATAAGAGAAGATACAGGTTCTATAGGTGCAATATTTGAGTATTCATCAAGAAAATAAAAGGGTATTGATGTAATAGGCATTTCTTTGTTTACTTTATATTGCGACGTATGAGTGGCATAGCGATCTACACGACAAAGACGAGAACGACAGCGGACAGAACTGGCGCGAGCAAATCTGTGAGGCTGGCGCTGCTCACTTAACTGGCTGTAAATATATCTGTGTCTACTCTCCCGAGTCAGTCTCCTTCTCGTAGTATATTTGGTGGAGGTGCTGGGTCGTCGTGAAGCTGCGAAGAATGAGTTGTCGATTTGCGTATGAACTTCCACGGAATCCTACATCAGTTACATTCAGGCTGTCCTCGCACTATGCCACCTAGCTGACGGAAACACGTGTGAGCCTGACAAAGTTTCGCATATATTTTAAAGGGTTTCGCCGACGATGCATTTAACTTGTTGGTATTCAATGATGTGTTTTTGGTTGATGCCGTAATTCAAGAATGCCGCCGGCTCGAACATGCTAAAAACAAGCGCATCTCCCATCAGTTTCAGCACCTTCCGAATAAAGTAGCGACGTCATTGTGACTCAACCCATATTTTCCATTCGACACCTGTGACGGCTTAACTCGACTCATCAGGCGTGAACTTGAATCGGCCGCCCTAGCTGCTACAGTGCCTCACCTCACCCTGCTCATTCAATTCTATTGCTTCTTATTCAAGCCGTTGTATGACAGGAAATCGCCAGATGGGTCTATTCTCTTTTAGACGCCTTCCCTTATGGACTGCCGGCAACGATTCCCGTCGGCACGTCCACCATTGTCTGACTCTCCATCGACGTTCCGATATTCTTCCGCATGGTGAACACCTGATGACAAGCCCATATGCTTCTCTTCCTACCGTATATTGGGCACATTTCTCGTCATCGCAGAAGCCATTGGGGTCGTACTGCACAACCGTTCCAGCGCTCCTTCAATGCCCGAACTGGTTATCGTCATGCGACCAGCCCCGGCCATTTCGCCCATCAAGAACTATCAAGGTCACTGCTGCTCCCAATCTCCGTCCCTACCCCCCCCCCCCCCCCCAAAACGACGCTAGTCTCGTTCTCCGCAATCCCGCCGCCCACCTTCCGCCGCCTACCGTCGACGTTCACCGACGGAAACGAAATGTTGCAGCCCCTGGAGGTGGGGATGCGTCGATTGGACTGACCGAAAATCCTTTGCTGACAATACAGACAAAACGGAACCTTATTGACGTGGAAATCGACGGTGTGCCCGTGACTGCTCTGGTAGACACTGGGGCTCAGCTTTCTGTAATGACTTATTTTCGCCGTAATCTCAAAAAAGTCCTCATGCCTGTGGCGACTCAGTCCGTGTAGCCGATGGTGGAACTGCATCTGTCGTTGGAATATGCGCCACTCATGTAAGCATCACCGATTGTCGCACAGTTGTTCTGTTCGCCGTCCTCGAAAAGTGCTCGCACGATGTCATGCTAGGCCTCGACTTCCTGTCGGCGCATTATGCCCTCACTGACTGCTCGGCTAGTACGCTCCATCTCCGATTGCCCAACGCAGACCCCGCTGAACAACAACCGAGTCACCTCTGCACTGCCGGATATTCTCGTCTTCCAGCTCAAACACTGACCTGCACCCGGCTCGAATCAAACCCACCAGTTCCCGATGGCGACTATGTACTGACTCCCATCGCCGATGTTCTCATTCGCCGTGGTAATACGCTACCACACACCATCATGTCTGTCGCAGAGAACTCCACGTGCCTCCCAGCTGTGAATTTCTATTGGACACCACAAGTGCTGCCGCATGGTATTGCTTTGACACTGATTTCCACCTTAGAAGATAATGCAATGGATGTTATTACTGTGGCCGCTTCTTCTGACCCCTCTGCCCAGACCCACTCTACTCATTGCCCCGACTGTGCATTTAGGTCAATGTTTGCTCCTAATCTAACAGCGCAGCAGGCTGAAGAGCTCCACCGCATTCTACTGTCTTACGTCGACGTTTTTGACCTCGGAGGCCGTCCATTGGGGAAAGCTACAGGAGTGACCGACCGTATAAACACTGTTTTTGAGCCTCCTGTTAATAGGCACCCGTATCGTGTGTCGCTGATAGAACGTCAGATTATCCAAACTGAGGTCGGCGGAATGCTTGCCAAGCACATCATAAACCATCCTGCAATCTTGGGCATCCCCTGTCGTGTTACTACGCAAGAAAGACGGGTAAATGGTGTTTCTGTGTCGATTATCATCAGTTAAACAAAATTACATAAATTACGTGTACCCTCTGTCACGAATAGATGGGGCTCTCGATTGCCTCTACGGTGCCCGCTATTTCTCCTCCAAAACCAACGTTCCGGGTACTGAGAGATTGATGTGGATGCCATGGATCGGGAAAAGTTGGCCTTTGTTACCCCAGATGGCCTCTATAATTTCAAGATCATGCCCTTCGGCCTTTGTAACGCTCCAGCCATGTTTGAACAGATAATGGACTCGCTGCACAGAGGCTTTAAATAGTCAGCCTTTTTTGACATTTGGACGATATCGTTGTTTTTCCACCTACATTTGAAAGTCATATAGAGCACCTATCAGCCATCTTAGATATCTGTCGCCGTACTGGCCTCCAGCTGAACTCATCCAAGTGTCACTTTGGTCACCACCAAATTACAGTTCTTGGTCATTTAGTGGCCGCTAATGGCATACAACCCGACCCAGAAAAAATCAGCGCAGTCAGAAATTTTCCTGTATCACGATCTGCAAAGGATGTACGCAGCTTCCTCAGACTGTGCTCCTACTTCTGTCGCTTCCTCAAGAATTTTGCCGACATAGTGAGGCCTCTTACGTAGCTCCTCAAGCAAGACGTCCCGTTTTCTTGGGGCTCTGAAGAGGCATCTGCCTTCTCGAATCCAATCACGCAAGCTGCTCCGATTTTGAACCCTTTCGACCCTACTGCTCCTACTGTGATTCGTACTGACGCAAGTGGCCATGGCATCAGCGCAGTTCTAGCCCAACCACAACGTGGCCATGACTGCGTTGTCGCATACGCTAGACGCCTCTTATCCGTGTCCGAACGCAATTATTCTATCACAGAGCGCAAGTAATGGACTCTCGTCTTGGCGGTCGCTAAGTTCAGGCCACATCTATAAGGACGCCCAATTTTGGTAGTCACAGACCACCACGCACTCTGCTGGTTGAACTCTCTTAAAGATCCCTAGGGGCGTCTTGGTCGCTGGGCTTTGCACCTACAAGAATTTTCATACTCGGTCATGTACAAATCTGGCCACCTGCACCAGGGTGCTGATTGCCTCTCCCGATAACCCGTGGACGATCCTGCTGACCCCAACACGAATACGGTGCACTCCATCTTCTCAGTGTCTGACTTCATTCACATTGGGGAATAACAGAGAAATGATCCACTCCTGCTCGACATCATCAGTCACGTGAAGTCTTCCCCAACAGACACCTCCGTCCGTCAATTGGTCTTTCATGAGGGCATCCTATACCACCGCAATTTCTCACCTGACGCGCCTGACTTTCTTGTTGTCGTACCCAAGCATTTACGGCAGCACCCTCGCTGAACCTCACGATGCACCTACAGCAGGACACCTTGGCGTATCTCTCACGCACGAGCGCGTGCGACGCCGTTTCTACTGACCAGGCCTTGCTCACTCGGTACGCCGATACGTCACGGCGTAAGAGCTATGTCAACAT